>NW_012026914.1:673701-715722 GCF_000956235.1 Wasmannia auropunctata | reverse complement strand
GGAGTATATCAGACAGGTAGACGCTCACCTGAGCGCCCGGTGACTAAGTGAAGAAGGTAAGAAAGTGCTGCTACGCTGGCGGCTGCTTTTGAGGCTCGGTTTGTCATGGTTCGCATGATAGATGGAGGAAGCGGGAGCTTCGGCTCTCCAGTGTATATATATATGTATGATGTTGAGTTTTAACCACGGAGACACCTTGCGATCATCCCGTCCGTTAACTCGTTCGCCTACCGCAAATAGAATCTTACACGCCTCGCGTGTTCCCGTTGCCGCCAATGACGAAACTGTGAAATTTATTTCCGACTGATTCCTCTACGCTTCTAATGTCTTCCTCGCGAATGTATCAAAAGTTAATGATCGGTTTCTAATCTAACTCTCCACGCTTGAGCCGTAATTTTGGTCTATACTTTATCAGAAGAGACGAAAACAAATTTTCACGAGTTGGAAGCCTTCACGTTCATAGCGTTACTCATTCGTTAGCAATAACTCTGCGACATGACGAGAAGGCAATGTGCGAAGGTCTTTTTCTACATTACAACTGCAGATATGCGCCGTATCTTGAAGAATAATGAGACCTGCAGCGAGGAAATTAATAAACGTAAGTAGTAAACGTTAGTAAAAGTTGCTGAGTAAGTCAAATATAACTTCTTGTACATTAGCGCGACCTTATAACTGTTCTCATTATTTTTTCCGTTATTGCTGTACCGAGTAACTTTAATACTGTGTTCCATAATACATAAAACTGAGTTTTAATATCGACTGAATATTTTCAATTTGAAGATTTTTATGTAGATTGATTTACGCACGCTTTTTTGCAAATGTTTTTCGAATTAATTGTTAAACACAATAAAACAAATGCTGAATAGCAAACGGAGTTATGACTTTCGTTTCATTAAGCGATGCTTGAAGATATGTAATTTGGTGTTTCAAGTGACATGAGAATTATTGCATAAACTTATTACAAGAAAGATATTTTGAAAATTATTTGATTGAGCTAGAAAATTGCAGGAAATAATCAATATATCGATTCGATCATTTCGACGTTTTGAAAAAGGCGTTACGAACATATGCGATAGCGGCGGTGACGAATTGACTTACGTCACGCCACAGTGTTTTGAATTATTATAATAATTACATCAGACCTGAACATGACATGCTTTAATTAGTTAAAGCTTTATTAATTACTCTACGTATGACGTAATGTCAAATTCAGATTTTACAATATCTGAATTTTTAGTAACAAGTAACTTGCTCGATTGACAACATTCCGAAATTTAGTAACAAAAATAATTTTTAAATAATAATTAGATTAATCGCAATCGATGAGCATATACAATCTTTCCGACCGACAGACTTATGTCTCGGGATGAGACGACAAATCAGTCGCGAGCAAATGCCGCGTACGCGTGTAACGGAGCAGAACGGCCCTATAAAATGACTAATGATGTAAGGTGGGTGTAAAGTGAAGCGGCTATTGATTCGTAGACGCATAAATGACACGTCTATCGGCTACCGAGGCCACCAGTCATGCTGAGGTTTCAACTCTTAGCACGGTGAACCCCCAAATCTCCTCACTCAACGACCCGGTAGCTATAGAGACGATGATAAACGGTCCATAGTAGCTGTGGAAGCTGCGGTTTACAATTACCTAGTAATATCTTCTTGCACCCAAACCGCGCAAGAAGGGCGGGAGGGTGGTATATTAGTAATCCTTTAATTTTTAATCAGCAGCAATATTATTGCAATAAGAGATCTAACTGCGAAATACCTTTCGTATGTGTCACGATTATGTTGTTAGACGTTAAAAGACGGGTTAATCGAACGAATTATTAGAATAATGACGACGTCTATGAATTATTAATAAGCAAATATGAATAGAAAATTGCGTCAACTGTCACGTCATGATCATTAGTTCCTTCAGTAAATATACGAGATAATTAAATAAAATTTAATTCCGCGAAAAACCGAGAGTGAAAGAAAAAATGAAATGAACGACGCGTAATGATAGAAAAGGTGTTTACTTCTGGTTTGACGTGGAATCCAATCAACGTCTCCATTGCGACTTGACCTTACGAGAATTGGGTCGAGGATCCACTTGGAAGATTAATGTTTAGTCTGATTAGTCTCAGGATCTCCCCGAGACCGGCACCTTCGACCATTAGCCGATTCGTGATCTTTGTTCATCGCTTGCGAAACAATTACAAAATCAAAATTCCTATTTCTTCTTATATTTTTTATCCTATGCAAATTGACTATTAAAGTTATTAATTATTAGTAATAATTTGATTTAGCCAAAGAGCGTACTTAATGTACAATCATTTAATCAATTTTATAATAACTCAATGTAAAAGTTTAGAAATATTTAAAAAAATAATTTATCAAAAATATTTTCATATTTCTGTTATAAAATAGAATACACATCTCGGTAAATACAGATTATAACTATAACACTGCAGCAACAATTTAATATTTCTGCGATATAGCTGAAATGTTACAATGTTGCTGCAACAATGCAGTTATAATCTGTGTTTGCTGGGATATATTATATATGCACTTATGATATTAATTTTTTATTAAAATTTCAATTAAAATAAAACAATTGCATAAATCAATATTTTAGATAAATTATCAGAAATAAATTTTACAAAAATTTATAATTTATTTATAAAAATGTGTATTGTAATTATTTGGTGTAAGAGAGATTAATAAAAATTTTTCGAAAGAATGCATATAACATATAGCTTTCTATCGGGATGAAATCGCTTGTTACATGTTGCTTCCGCCGTTTATCAGTTACAATGCGCAGGGTTTGTTTATGTATGTTAACATGGCGTCGGCTTGTCTCCCTACCGCCCATAGGTTTGATTTATAGGCGGAGCATCTGACAGTAGACACCACCCCCAGACTGAGGAAACAACAGCTGTTTCATGCGATGTGCCGAGAAACTCAGCTAGGTTTGTGACATCTATGTGACATAAAACAAACAAATTTTTCCTCCTATAATATCACATGTTGGATACTTTATCCACTAGCCAAATATCTCACTTTGTATTAAAAATCGATTCTCTACATTACTATTTATAGGTATATATTTCTTTACCATCCATAAGTAACTTGCTTTTATATGCCGAATGAAAATAAGAGAGAGATTTACTTTATCATATTTAAATAAGGTAAAATATTATATATATTAACAATTTTTCATTATATATAATATATATACATATAATCAATGATTTTCTCTTTTATAAAAATAAAAATAAAAATAATGAATATCAAAAAGATTATTATTACATTATTAAATATTTTATCTTTACCCTCAACTTTATCGTAAAAGAGATTGCAGTTCTCTATATGTACATTCTACAGTAATTTAACTACGTCGATACATTTTATCATGTATTGATAAAATAATTAATACTGCATGTGAGTTTACTATCGTAGATAAATTAATGTTACACGGATAAATTATTTTCCATAATAATTAGTAATTTACATTTCATATTTGATGATAATTGATAAAGTTGAAAATTCAACTTCGCATGTAGGAAATCGTGAAAGGGCTCACACGCACAAATTTACAGCAAAATGATATAAACAAAATGTAATTTATTATCCTAAAACTTTTAGCAATCTATCAAAAATCAATTCGTAACTCATATTTTAAAAATTTCTGATTTATATTATTTTATTAATATATATAGCTCGTTTGTTTTTTTTATTTCAAAAAAGTTTTATATTAGTAATAACAAATATTTTAATAATTATTGTTTTCTAATTGTTTAGATAATCATATTTCTGCGTATGACAAATGATAACTCTCTAGCTTATAAAAATTATGATAGTTTCTGGAAATTATGATTACGTTTCTCTCTTCTACCATATACTGCATATATTTAAATGTATATATGTATAAACTTAATTGACAAATTGTATAAATAATATATATATACAAATATATATATACATATATGTATACATATATATATATATACCTATATATATATTATATAAAATAAATGTTACATTTTGCATCATGCATGTAATTGCTATAAATAATATAAATAATATAGATGCAAAATGTATAGTTGAACTATAATTATATAATATATATTAATTATTATATAAAAATATTTTAATTTGTAGTATAGTTTATAGATACATATATACATATGGAATAAAGTATATCGTAGAAAACAAAATAATTTCTCTTTTTTCAAAATGACAATATACTCCAATAAAGTTTGCTATTACTTAATATAGAATTTTCGATCGTTTCAGTCGAATGGGACTTCTTAATAGAAACTTCACTCGGGATTGGCAGCATCTGCGAGAAAGTGGCAGCGGATACGACCTTAGTCGAGCCACGGGAGGGGAATCAACGATCCGGTGTTGACGCCTGAAATGCTGTCCGATCGATCTTCGTCAGACTTGATTTCGCAGCAGTACAATCATCCAACAAATAGAACTGTACGTTGCCCTATGCGGAACCACGTTCCCCAAAAACTTCACAACTGCCGTCTGTTGTCAACAGGCCTTACCGAACTTACGCCTAAAATCCTTCCTCTATTCAATCCAACCGGCTTCATTGCTTGTCTTCGAGCTGCGCCAGTTTGTAAAACGATTACAAAGAATTTCTATTCGATTATACACCATTGGAGCAATCAATAAAACTCGCACAAAAATCTTTGTGATCTAAGCTTCGCCGATTAAGATGTCTCATTGAAGGCAGCCCACAGCGTGTACAAGACACGCATAAGCGACATGATTGATTCTTCTGCGTGTTATCGTATTTGCCGACGTCGTTTTAATTAAAACGTTACTGCCCTTAGTACTGCCGGAAACTGGGCTAATGTGTCAACTAGACGTGACATTTCACATTGTTTCGTGATTACACGTCCGTTTAGCGATAGCAAATTGATGCCTGAATTTTTCAATTACCATTTTTATCCGTCGTTATTATTCTGTTATGAATTAATCATTTCTATATATTATTCCTTCTTCTCTCAACGAAATCTATATACAAACACATAGTTCCGTAAAATTTAAAATCAATTCAAATTATTTTTTGAATACGTGTTTGAAATTGTTTTTTCATTTGTGACTGTAATTTTGTGTCAAGAAACTTTTTTTTCTTATGCACGTGATAAATTATAAAATCCTTACAATTTGTTGGGATTAATTTTTTAAATATTTCTGCCTTCTCTTATTTCAAACTTTTGTACTGTGTTTTTTTTTCTATTTTTAAAAAGTTATACTTGAAGAATTTGAAAAGTCGTACTTATGAATAAAATAAGGAAATGTTATTGAATATTATACATATCGGTTAATCGGATATCTCTAAAAAGGTTGAAGATGAGGTTTGCTGAAAAAGAGCGAATATCTCGTCCAAAGTAACGGACATGCGAATACGCGAACTGGCAAAAGCGAATAGAGGCAATAGCAACGAGAAGAATGTCATAGCTAGTTGTTTCTGGGCGAAGAGGGAGGCTGACACTTTCATGATGGATGGTCGCCGCCCGTTAAAGCTGCAGTTGCTGTTGCCTCTACCACCGTCGGTGCGATCGTTGCAGCTATTGCTCACTGCTGGAAATGCGGAACTGACTCCGCGCGATCTCAAGAAATCCATCGGAAATTATTCTGTTCCATCGGTTGTTTCTTAACGTAGTAAGATAATAATAAGCTTCGCTGACCGTAAATAAATTATTGCATAACTATAGACTTATACTCGACAAGATAAAAAATTTAATATAAATATTAATTTCGAGAATTCAAAAAAGGGGTCATTATCAATACATCATTGACAACTCTATTAAGGGTAATAACTCAGGATATTCTGAGAATACCATATATAGGTTTAATTTATATTGCTTTTTTTTAGTTTTTAAAATAGCCAGTTAGGCTTATCTTAAATGGTTTACAAAATTTACTATAAAAGAGTGACCGTCGAGAATAAAACTTAAGAAAATAATTTTGAAAAAAAAACCGAGCAACGTCGGAAAAGTGAGACAAGAGCTCAAACAAGTGGATAAAGTACGCATCGAGTACGGCTACGCACAGAAGCGTACGCGCGGAGGCTTTAGATATACGGGGCATTCTGTGCTACGCGCCGGTGGGAGCGTGCTAATGGCTACTGACATGCAGTTTTGATGGATCGAGCACCACTCTTCCTCCTTTCCCATCCCACAACGGCGGAATATGCGACTCTCGATACTTTCTCGTCTGAGAGAAACAAACGCGAGCGCGAAGAAACGAAGAAACTGCTGAACTAGAAGGTCACGACTATAGAAGCAGTACACACAGATATAGAAATCAAATTTCGTAAAGATTAAGTTAAAAAAAAGAAAATAACTACACATGATTTTGACATTATTTGTATAATCTAATATAATTATAATATTATTGTATTAAAAATATGACTAATGTAAATCAAGTAAACAGCCGAAGCAAATCTATGGTATAGTTTTTTCTAATTTCACAAATTTAGCACAGTCACCAAAATAAAACTTCTTTGTTAATTAATATATTTCAAATAATTAAGATGAGCAAACGTCAACACGATACAAAGTGAATCAAGATCCGCTTTGTACCGTGCTGGCGTTTACTCATCTTAATTATTTGAAACATTCCATGGTCGATTCTGATACTTACAATAATTGTTTAATATATTTCACATTTTGATCCAATAAAATTTATTTTTTTTACTGCATACATTTTAATTCTGTGAATACTTGCAATCTATCTTATCTATAAAATCAAGTATAAGATATAAATATACAGAATTACAAAAAAAAACTGTACTAGAGAGAAATATAAATTAATATTTCTAAAAAATATAAAACAACCAACACTGAGAGATTGGAAGTGTTAGTGTTGTCTCAACAGAATCATAGTACGATCCCAACTTATAGCTATAGTGGAGCAACATCGGAGCAGCGGAGCACGCATTCGCGTTGTCCACGTTGACGTATCTGTCCCCAAGGATACAGTTCTGATTCTGAGGCCTAAAGGACCAGACATCTCCGTAGGCTGAACTCGAAATTCTCATTGACAATCTATTCACCTCCGCTAGTTCGACGAATATATACAACACAACGCGAGACATCCGTTCGAGCGAACTCGCTTGGAGATATCTTTTCATAGGAATCAAATGGAATTATATACGGAATTAACATACAAAATAATTCTTGGATAAATTATTTCCATTATCGTGGACAGTGCGAGAAATATTTATGAATAAATCAATTGTGGCAATTATTTCTTCCATTACCAAAGAATCAGTTGAATGTAAATGTGTGAATATTGAAAGATTGAGAAATTGAACATCTTATTTATCGCAAGATACGAATATAATTTATGTTTGTTTTACACATGTGTGCACATGTGTAAACACAAATTTCTAGACATTTTGGAAACCTACATCAATGCAAAAATCAAGCTTTGATCTCAAGGAACGACGAGTCAGTTATATGTTTTTGGGGGATTAAACGCGTGACTAGGAATACGAATCCTCAGGGACACAACGAGATCTCACAAAGTGTAGGATCGTGTAGGTACCTTCCGTGGAGTCTCCCCTGGGATTTCTCGTGTACCTGGGCCATCGCGATCAGGACCCGAAGGACCACCGGATATAGCCAACCGTGTTCGAAAGTATAACATATATGCATACGGGTTGAGACCGCGCATAATCAGAATTTTCAACGGTCCCGAAATATTTTGCTATCGAAAAATATTGTCGCTTACGTAAGCGAACAAAAGTTTGAAATTATAAAAAATTATGTAGCTGCAGGATCTCAAGTGAGAAATCAGATTCGAGCAGAAGAGACGCTATGCGAAACGTTAAGATCCTTTGATTTCGCCGCAATGAAGCGTGTCACGATTACGTCAGAAGTCTGTCGATTATTACAAACTGACAAGCTTCAAATCCGGATCGCTATCTTCGGGGAAAAGATGCGTCCTTTCCCGTGCGTCTCTGGAAAGGATTAATTAACAGTGTTGATAAGAATCTTGAAATGGGACCGAAATTAAATTGCTGAATAATATAGAATGGTTGAACAATTTCTCGATTCGTTTTCTTTATCATGCTTAACACTTTTTTTAACACTAACGACTCTGATTATTGCTCTCTTTTGACTGCAATTCTCATGCAATTATTATATTAAAATAAAACGAGTATTAATAAGGAAAAGTAAACACATATTAATCAATGCAGATAATCGCATCTACGTAGACTACACGCTATCTATCGCCTACAGCGTTATCAAGCAATGCACTCGTTGCTTATAAACAACGAATCAATGTTGCTCCTGACATTGAAGACAAAAATCAGACCGATTTTTTAAATCAAATATCATGCAACTTATCGTTTTACGTTTAAAACAGAAAATAGCACATGCTATATAAAAAGGATGATAGATACAAGACAATTACAAAAATACACAATTTTAAATTTTTTCATTATTAATTAATGAATTGAATAGTTAATATATTCCCATACTTGTAACAATCATTATTGACATGTCATTGTCAATTACCGAGCAAGAAATAAGAAAACTGTCTAGATACGACGACCAATCTACTGCAGTAAGTCTAAATGACTTAAGTGCAGGTATCTGTCCTTATCTCTTGGTCCAGTTGCAGCCAAATCGAATTCTGTATCGGCCGTTCTCGGGGCTGACAGCTATCGCTAGTTAGGGAGAAAGAGATCCGAGGAAGGAGACGAAGGGACTGAATGACACGGTCACCGAAAATGACAGGTACACGGCCTCGGAGGAACTGTGGACGAGAATCCGATATCGCGACCGCATCTGATACAAGCCCTGAAACGGTCAGCGCTGTCGTCTCCGTCGCTCTTTCTGCAGTCTCCGTGTCTGCCTGCCAATATACCTACCTGTCAACACACGCTGCATTCAATTAATTCGAGGCCAACGCCGTGCCTGCGTAATGACGCGGAAATCAAGCCTATCCTGCCACCCCCTCTTTCCGTTTGCTCATCTCTACGTCGAATCTCTTTCATCTCTTTATTATTATTTTCGATTACCAGTGCATTGGATTTGATATCTAAGCTATTGCAATTTATACAAGTAACAAAAAATTTATTTAAACATATAAATCACTTTTTTCGTGTTGTCTTGTTAGTGTGATATTTGTATTATAACTTTTAAAATAAATTGTTTTGATGAAAAATCTCTTATAAAGTTATAAAGATAAACGCATATTGTAATATGTTAGTCGATGTTAATATTATATTAAAATTAATTACATTATAATAAAACTGTATTGCGTGATTACATAAAACTATCCATAAATCAGTAATAATTTTTAATATTACTAATTCTTCTGTTAGAATATAAACTGTATTCTTAAAAAATTGCAATAACGAATAATCAATGAAGTAAATGCTGTTACATATTTATAATAATATTAAAAAAAATATAAATAAAGATGTTAAAAAAATTATTTTCATTAATAATATTATAATAAATAAAAGATAAAAGTAATTATTTTTATAAAACAAGTCGTTCGAAAAGTTTTCTAAAAAAATCCTAATTTTATACCATAGTAATAAAATATGCAATAAGTTGATTTTATTTTTATAATTAAATACATACGCTTCTAAAATCATAAACTTATACATATCGTATAATTAATTGCAATGTTGTGTTACTATTTTATATATTATTCGTGCCAATCACTATTTTGAAAAATTTATTTCAAAGAATCTTTAATATTTATTTAAATACAACGATTGCGCTTTTATTATATTATAAAATCTAGTAAGATATAATTTTATTGTATCAAAACATATAAGGAATGCGGAAAGATACAGAGAGATCCAAGAGATTTCTCGAATTCTGATAATCTTATCTTGGATAAATAATTTCAGTCTCGACGACGAGGATAAAAGAGCTTAACTGACCAGTTTAAATAAAATTAAGATCATTTATCACTAATATGTTTGTTGATGTGACTTAGCTAAAATTTATCTACTATTATATTCTAGTCTAGAATAAAAAGGTTTAACATAAGTAATATTAATACAAATGTAGAAAATGAAATTTCTTAAGAATACAGTTTATATTCTAACAGAAGAATCAGCAATATTAAATATTATTATTGATTTATGAACACTTTTATGTAATCACGCAATCCAGTTTTATTATAATGTAATTAATTTTAATATAATACTAACATCGACTAACATTACGATATGCGTTTATCTTTATAACTTTATAAGAAATTTTTCATCAAAACAATTTATTTTAAAAATTATAATGCAAATGCATAATGCACACTAGATAACAAAAAAAGTTACTTATATGTTTAAATAAATTTTTTCATGAAATACATCGAGTTTATATGTTAGATATATGCATCTAAAGCTTGTTTACGAACGAAACAGAAATACACGATCGTACCAGCCACCCCTTGGTTCGACGCGTCCATTCATTAGCACTTCATATCCCGTAGCGACGTGCTGGTAACGAGCCTGTCATAATTACCGTGCTAACTTTATTACCGCGAATGCACGTTCTCCTTCATGCGGCTATGATATTCGTGCGTCATAGGGCAGATCCAAGCCGTACCTTCTCGCTGCAGAAGGGCACGGAACATAATCCCTCAAACATCAACCCTGCACGACACACGTTCATCGATTTCGTGTCGTTAAATATAAAGGCAAATATAACACAAATTCACGAAATATACAACGAGCATGCAATAATGTTTTGCAAATATTTTATTATCTAATAACGGTATAAATTGTTATATCGTTATTAATGTAATTTTATTAACTTGCTAATTATTATTTCTAATATTATTTGCAAATTATATATTTATAATAAATATAAAGCGATAGTAGATTTTTATAATATTATTATTAATTGTTATGAGACATTTTTATGCGTGTAGATGCGTACAAATATAATCATTTCATTCTGTGTTCATAACTTTCGCGATATATCAATTATTAAATTAAATAAGAGCTGAAAAAAAGCTAATACCAGCTTTGATAATAATTAAGCTTATTTCTCGCGCTCAACGTTTGCTCATGCACTACCGCGCGGATACTGAAGTTACATACTCATCAGGATCACTCGAATGAATATCGTGTGCACGCGCCCTTCTGACACCAGCGCCTAATTACATTTATTCAATATTTAGTGAGATACGATCAACACGTAGAACAGACTAACTGTGAGTCAGGTTGAATGAAATAGCATATATCGAGCATTGCAAAGTCATTCTGCGTCCCTGCTGAATAGTTTCCCCAACATAACTGTCAACGTTTTCCTAGCGTTGTTGTAAAATTTTCCATACTCATGTGTTCTGATAATGATATACCTATATACAAGTGTGGTATATTCCAAATTTTTAATGGTACATATAAAATTTCTTTTTTAGATACATAAACATAGCATTAAGCAAACATTTTAAACGAAAATATTGTATAATATATACATATAATTATTATTTATTTAAAATTTTGTGATGGATTCCACTCGTTATATTTTAAGATTATTGACTTTATATAACTATGAGAACTACTATTTCTTATACAATTTGCAGAAGAAATACTGATTTTAAAAATGTTAAAATGACCAAAATCAGAGATAAATTTGCAATCACCAACAATATTTTTAATATTATCTGTAAATGTGTTTGATTACATTCACATTTATGCCTAACTCGACAAGGCTGCGCATAGTTAGAGCAGCAATCGAGTAACTCTCATACGGAATGATTGATGACTCCATTGTGCAGGGTTTCCCATGTCCCTGGTACGATTTCGTGCGAGCGGCATACAAAAAGCCAGGCGCCATTTCGAAAATGAGCAGAATTATGGAAAATTCTGGCTGGAAGATCGATTGGATAATAGATTCCGCAAGAGAGTTGCACGTACTATGCTCGATCCAATTCTGGATCCAGATCGTTTCGTTTAAACGTTCGAACGTTTCTTGAAACTTGTGTAACAGATGTAGATACTTATTTTCGTGATGCCTATCAAATATTCTATTAGTAAAGAGGAAAGAGAGAAAAATTAAAGAAAGACAGTTATCCGCTATCTCGTTAATATATAGCAATTAAGAACTTGATCAAAGCTATAATCTCGTAAAATAATCGTTCATAAAATTGTAGCTTCCTTTTCAAGTTTTACAACTTTTTTTTGTAAATACAGCAGTTATAATGTTGGAAATGAAATAAATATAAAAAAAGAGATCTATTCTTCTAGAAAAAAGAGAGTTATTCTTTCTCTCAAGGGAATAGGTTATTCGAAATTTTGGTTCTTTCTTTAACTCGTATCTTCTTCCTTCTTTTATTTCACGCGGTTTCAAAACTCCCGTTTTTCTCGCAGGAAGTGACACCGTTTCAATGGAATGCGGTGCGTCATTTTATAAAGACGGAATCCTTCTGGAAATCCCACGCGATTCTCTCAATAGACAGCTGTCTGTTCGTCAGTAGACACCCGCTGAATTGTTGTGACTGATTCTTTGATGGACACAACGCCCAACATCCGAAAACGTATACTGTTTAAGACGTGACATCTGGGTGTGCCGGACAATTAACGTTAGGCGCTCTTCAAACATCATCTCAAGCAGTTAACAGAAGTCAAAGTTTACTATATAGGTTTCTCAAAAAGTAAATTTTTCTCAATAAGTGGACAGAAGCAGGGATATTTTCAAGTTTTTCTTAGCACCTTTGTTAAACATTATTGTGGCGCGTTCAGAGTTTTCTCCCCTCCCAAGAATTCAGGTATTATCTTATTCTTGTTTAACATTCGGTGAACAACAAGAATAAAACGATACCTGAGTGGTATTTGGATGAGAATCTGAACGTGCCTTTGAGGAAAAGTGCTTTTGAATTAACTTGCTAATTTCTTCTATCACAAAACATTGGCAAATTAAATATATAATAGTTTTCGCTTTACGATTTAAAGTTATTTCGTCACTTTAATTGTTTTGCCGATCGATAAACTTGAATAAAATACACTAGTTTCCAATAATATAGTATAAATTGTTAATGAAAGAATTAAATTATATTATATGTAAACAGTATTGTCACGAGAGTGGAGGAGTTTTAACTGAAAAAAGAAGCACTCTTTAGGAAGGCGATGGATTATTGTGGCTTGCAGATAAAAGTCAGGACTGCAACAAAACGACTATAGCTCAGCATGACAATGCAGGTGCCTCATCCCACGTCAAATCTCAGCGTGGTGCCGCACGAGACGACGGGTACTGGACCGATTGAGTAGACTATAATTGTTTAATGGGATTAGAAGTTTACGCGTCGTCCGAAAAGAAAGGTGCTGATATTCATCCAACATTAGACCAGGCTAAACTCGAATTTACTAGTTTAATCCTCGCAAATTTCGACAAATATGTCTTCAAAATATTTACCCCGAGAAATCACGCGCTTTGTCGACGAAAAATCGTGCAATAATTGTCTTTACATCAATATCTCGGTTACCATATTTCTCAATAACAATAAAAACCTCGTTAGACAAAGTAGTAATTATTAATTTCTCGCTAAATTAGGTTGCACTACCTAAGCATTTTGATAATTCCATTATCTAAAAATCTCGACACGAAAAAAAATCACATAACTAAAAAATATTAAATAAAAAAATCTTATTATTTACTGATTTAAATATACTTCAATTCTTACAACATGAATTTAAAATTTTATAATTAAGATAAATAACTGATATACATGTACTAATAATATTATAATTAAATAATGTATACACAATGTATTTCTTACAAATTTGTCCTAAGCATAAGATGTTGATTTATTTTAACAGTGTTAGAAGATCTCATATCTACCAATATAATATAATCTCAACTGTACAAAAGTGAGATATCCGAACTCGAAGTACGAAAGTTTGGATTTTACGTATTGCGATGAAGATAAAGTATGTAACTGCGCGTTCGAGTGAAAAAGATTAGCCGACAGCAAGAATCAGAACTATCAAACGTCACTGCGGCTCGATCAAGATGAAGATTCCCCGGTCTGATGTACGGAACAGGACGGATGTCGCGGGTGGCCGCAGGTGGCGCCCTCGATATAAGCTCTTCTGACTGAACTGCTGATACGGGACCATGCTTCTAAAACTCTCACGGTGGAATGTGTCATCCTGTCACTGCGCTCTCGCATGGGGTAAGAGATATCCCATGGGCCGTCACGCGTCCTTCGGACGAGCGAGCTCTTGTCACTTTTCTCTCCCCTTATTGCCAAAAATGTTCACGATTCATCCGTTAAATAATAATTGGAACAATGTTCCTTCGACAGTTAACATAATATCGTAATTATTAACAACAACAGTAATCTCTTAATAACATTACATTTTATTAGGTATATTATTCGTAATAGTCTACCTCCTATATTGCGTTAGGTAAATATACAATATTAACAGATTCTTTGATTTATTTAGAATCTATTTATTCTTAACAGAAATGTTATATATAAAGAAATTTCTTGTTTCCAAGTTTTTAAGAATCCATTAAATTTCAAATATTAATGATGTACATAAAATAAGTGCAGTATATATAAAATAAAGTGTGCAGTTTAATTCGCTCATCATTATGCACACAGACATTATCACACACTATTACATAATCTTATTTTTTTACAATTGATAATAAGAAAATAGAGAAAAAATTAATAAAAGTTTAATGCTATTTAAACAAGATACAACCTGCTAAAGTTACATTATAAAAAGATATCTTATAATTTTAACTTTTAAATTCAGGCTTTATTGAAATCTACTTCAAATTAAGAAACTATAATATTTTGTTTTTCTCAACTTTAAGGATACTAGAGAGACTGTCAGAAAAATGAAATCTTTATAGACGTATTAAATTTAAGAAAAAAATATTGTGTGCAGAGAAATATTTCTTATAATTATGCAAGATTATACAATTACTAAATCATATTCTTTTGTTTTAATTAAAAGTATTTTTAATTTTACATTTAATAAACAATTTAACAGTATAATCGTAAAAAATTTATAGTCCCCTTAAACTTGAGAAAGACGAAATATAATAGTTTCTTAATTTGAAGTAGATTACAATAAAGTCTGAATTTGAAAGTTAAAATTATATAAGATATCTTTTTATAAAGTAATTCTAAGAATAAATATACTCTAAATAAATCAAAGAATCTGTTAATGATATTGTATACTACTAACGCGCATTATATAGAAGGCAGATTATTACGAATAATATAGTAAAATGTAATGCTACACGGAGAGAATTTTTTTTTTATGTACCCTGCAAATCATGTTAATTGTGGGACAATATAGTATTTAGGCAAATTTTATTGTGCACAGTAAAATTTGCCTAAATACTATATTGTCCCACAATTAACATGATTTGTCAGGGTAAATTAAAAAAAAATTCTCTCCGTGTATAATACATATATATATAATAAAATGTAATCAAGAGATTGCTGTTATTTTATAAATAAGAATAGGACGTTTCAAATAGAGAAACACTCAAATTAAAAATTCTTTATAAATTTTGAAAAAATTTTTCAGAGATGTGGCGTCGAATGTGACCTAGTCCTTCGTTATACCTTTAGAAGTAGTGTATTGTCATGTCAGGGTTTCGACGACGTGAGGATGATGAATATCCTAGCAGTCTGAAGAGTCACAAATTGTTTCGTGCGTCGCGCGCCTTTTTGTGTGACCGAAATATCTTTCTTATTTATTAGCGTGACACAGCTACACCAAATTAAATTATCTATCTTTACTTTTTTTAGACATTACAAGTCTACACGAAAGCAATCTGTAGAGATGTACTTTATTTATTTCACATTAAGATAGAATATCAATTTTTATTTCATTCATTAACACTTCATTCTTAGAAAATAATAAAATAGCTGAAAATTTAATCACTAACTAGTAATTCGATTCTCAATATTTTAATGTTATTTAATAAAATTGGTTACATCAGATATCTATACAGAAGATCAACTATAATTAAACTATCAACCGTCAGGTTATAATAAAAACACAGAATGTTGGTACCTTGGTACCTCGAGAGGCGAGCAAGACACGCAAGTACATAGAAAGACCCGTCAAGAGCGAGGAAGGAAAAAAGGCAGAAGGCACAAAACAACCTATCCAGGGGATAGAAGGGCGGAGGTTGCTTGCCTCCGGATAGCATAGAAGGTGGGTACCGAGATATAATACCCGACTCCTACCCGCGACGATAAGTGTCAACTGCAGCGTGCCAGATAAAAAGAAGGAACGAAAAATAAAATTCACACTGGTGATCCATCATGAGGCAGTGGACTCGGGGCGCGCAGACTCGTCCACGATTGGTTGGCACCGCCCAATCTCCATCACGTGACTACATCTAAGTACCGCCTATCGATAATGGAGACTCCCCTTGGAACTAACCTCACACAGCGCAATACCTCCACTCTACGTCTGGGTGATACGCCCAAGCAAGAGAGAGAAGGAAAACTTAAACACGCCAGACCACTGCGGGTCAGTCTCACCTGTGTGCAGCTTTCCGCTACGCTAGTCCACCTCACCAGTCCACTCCAACGGCCCATGTTGGACGGATCGACTGCACGAGTGTCCGCACGGATTATTTTTGTCGACGACGGTTAATGTTTCGTTGTGTTCGCGGATTGGCATTGTTACCTATTCTCGGAGGACTTTTAACTGCTCACTTTCAGAGCGTATCAAATTCAAATTTAAATCTTGGATGTTTATCGTAAAATTTCATAAAGCTATTATATTTTCTATGTGATTTTAGTGCGCGACAATTTAAAGATTTAATATTTAGTTGCATCTGTGATATTACATTTTGTGCAGCCTGTGGACAGTTATTGTTTTATTCGAAACTTTTATTCGCAATTTTGCCAAGTACTGATTAATTCTGTGCTTATCATAAATTTGTTTAACGAGACAAATTTAAATGTTTATTCTTCTATGGCATTTGTGTAAAATTAAAAAATTGTAAATTTCTATACAATGTTGAAGTGATCAATTAAGAGAACTGTGCACAATTTTAGCCATGATGTAAATCATTTCTCTTGTTTCCACTTGGACAGTACGCATCGGAGTTGCCGAAACAGTGGGTGGTCAATTGATTCGTCTCTCTGTTACGAGGATGATGATGATGGACATGGGCATGTACGGAACCTATGGCAAACCTGACTCATATCCTAACTATGTGTTCTCGGGTCAAGGAAATCATCACCATCATCACCATCACCAGCCTTCATCCGTCGGTGGTCACGTGTCTGTGCCTCCTTCCCCGGAGGTAGCTCCAACTCATTACTACCCCCAGACTGCAGTGGCGCCATATTCTTCATCGTCTTCCGAGAGTTTCCTAACCGCCGATTCAGGCACATCGTCCAGTACGCCGCCTCAAGGCTTCTACTCTCCAACGGGTGCCGTTCTCCACGAGAATGGTTCCACTACGGCAATAATTTCCTCGGAAAATGGTCTGAGCTATACTAATCTTGATTACGCATCGTCCTCATCGTATCAAAATCAACAGCAACACGCAGTAGCCTCGGTGGATCCGCATCAAAGTTACCATGTTCAACAGCCTGCTTATAGAGAGGATCCTCATCACCATCATCATCACCATCATCCATCCGGCAGTAGCAGTCTTCATCAAAGTACGGTACCTCCAACTAGTCATCCAAGAACGGAGCACGATCAACAACTCCATCATCAATCCTCTAGTCATCACCATCATCATCATCATCACCACCACGAACCCGATTATCCAATAGCAGTCGGCGGGACCTCGAATTATCTTCATCAACTACCCTCCTCGGATGAATCTTTGCATTATCAGACTCAGCTTCAGCAGAGCGAGTTTTCCACGCATCCGTCGGGACATTATAAAGAAGAGAACTCGGACGCAACTACCTATCACATCTTACAGCAATCCAGTCATCTTCAACATCCCCATCAACATGGGCATCATCATCAGCAGCAGCAGCATTCGCATGCGCATCATTCGCAGCAGCAACAGCAACAGCAACAGGCGCAAGTACCTACATACAAGTGGATGCAGGTCAAGAGAAACGTACCCAAGCCAGTCGGTAAGTAGCTACTATCCACACTTGGTTTAAATTTCCGGTTGAGTCGACGCCTATGTGTAGCAAGCAAACTAGCGTGAAATTAGGTATTCTGTGGGCGCGATCCGGTAGCCATTCGTTAAACCTCGTTCATCGCTTGATTGCTTGTTCAGAGCTTGGTGTACGAAGATGCAGAATCATGGCTGTCTTATCTTTCATGGCCCCGTTATTTGAGAAGCTATCATTGCCGCGGACAGTGCGCCATCGTTCTTAAAATTATATCGTCGTATATGGTAATTTAATTTAATCAATTATTTCTGCGATAAATTATAAATATTAGAAATCATATTTTCGTTGTAATTAATATTATCAATATAAATTTTTATCTATAACTTTTAAAGAGAAAATATATTATTGTAATTTATTCTTGCATTATCGTTCACTTAAATCTTTATTACATTTTGTGTTCATCATCGTGAACGTGCATTTTACATCCAATTAAGACTACATTTTCATAAAATATTTTAAGTTATTTATTTTTTAATATTGAAAAGAACTCTTGTAAAAGTTTATAGAAAATGTTTATTCGTTGCTTACTAACGAAACAACCTCAATTCTTAAAACACAATTGATTACAATTGATCCAATTATGTCTTGTTAAAGACACTTCACACAAATTCAAAGTATTACTGAAGTATTACTTCGTAAAGTAACATTTGATAGAAGATCAACAATTTTTACGTAGATGGTCTTCAATTAAGATTGTCAAACAAGGTGGACAGTTTGTCAAAGATAGAATGTGACGCGCTATTCCGTAATCGCCAAGTCAGTGACTTTCAAACAATCTGTATGTATGAGAATTAATAAAGTGCGACACGTAATCTCGGTTTGCCATAATCATTAATCATACGCGCACCACCCAATAATACTAGCCTTATGAGACCTTAATGTCATTAGTCTGCAATTTGCTACCGTATTTCTTATTGATTTTCCTTTATCTTATCTTTAACAGGTAATGTTTACCTAAATCTTTAGTTTTAACTAGTCTTTAATTGCAAATTCAATTTATTAAAATCAATATAAATTAAGCTTATAATATCGTTTCGGTGGTTTTTAAATCTTTTATTTAAATTTATTACTGATATAGAAAATATCGTTTTATAGTAAATATGATCATAATAAATGGATAGTAAATTTATAATAATAGACTTGTATTATCATTCATGAAATCGAATTAATACACAGATTTTAAATAATATAAATAATTCCAAGATGTTTGTGTGTAACAAAAATTTATCAGCACACGTGATATCTTTACCTTACAATTTGATTTTCGTTTACGCCTATGAGATTGTCATAAAAACTCAATAGATAAGATTATATGCATGAAACAGATAATAGAAAATATTGACATTAAAGAATATTTTTTCATCACTACCATAAATCTAAACATTCTAAATATATATTAATAAACATATTGATAGTCAAAATATGTTTATCATTATATATAAATTATACATTTTAAACTAGCTACATCAATATATTTTTACTTAAATATTTAGTTTAACTACAACTGGCATAATAATAAAGTAGTATGCTTTTATGTAATTACATTTTGCAATGTCTTCTCCTTCTGCATCAAATATTTGTTTAAGATTTATTTATCTAATATTCTAAAAAAAAAAATAAAATAAATTTTTTTTATAAAGATATTTAAATTAAATTTATTGTAAATTTAAGATTTTAAAATCTTTAGTAATTAAACATTTTTCTAAAATTGATGTTACTCATGTATATTGCGATAAGAAGATTAGTTGCAACTATATTTTTAAATACCGGAAATATGCATTCTTTATCAAAATCTTTATGTAATAAATATAACATATAACTGGATTTATATTGTCTAATAGATACAATACTGTTAGACTACTATACAGTAGTCTAACAGAACATTAATAGATTAGGACTTGTGATTAAAGTCATCTTATACTCGAGAAATTATCAGATTAATTCTTACTAATGATAAGATAATGAATTTATTGTGAATAAGTATATTTATAAACTTCTGGAATAAAACTTCTCAATGTCTTGCTTAATGTATTGAGGAAAATATACTTATTTATATTTCCTTGTTTATTGCAATATTCTTATCATGCATTTTGTACTGAATACTACCCCATAGATAATTTAATTAATATTTTTAACTAATCACCCGTTATTTAAATAAAATATGTCTAGAAAATATGATTATACAAACATTTAATAATTCTATAACATAAGTAAATGAAATAAATACAAATTAAACTCTAAATTAATATATGAAAAATATTTCAGTTTCAATTGTTTATGATATAAAAAAGATTGATAAATGAATAATTTCCTTATAAATGAATCAATTCGAAATTGATCAATAAATATGTCCATGAAGAATTTAACATTGTAATTTAAATATTATAATGTACTTATAATATAATATATATAACATATATGTATACGCGTATAACTTTTATTGTTAATATATCACGATTAGCAGAGACAATATCTCTTGTACCATAAAAATATCTATGTATTGTGTTAATGTTGAATTGATGATCGTGAAAGTTACGTAACGCGGATCATTGAAAATAATGCCTAAAAAGGCCGGAATAGTTCCCCTAACTTCACACTAATTTGCTTAACGGCCGTGGTGCTCCCCGCAATCTTCTAACTCAGAGAGTGAGTGTAAGCTTAGTCGTTGGATGGAGCTTGTCGGAATTACCAGCGTTTCACTTAATAGCTCATTATAATCGAATTAATAACGCCATCGCAGGCACTAAAGGGACTGACGTTTATTGCAGCAAAGCATGCAAACCGAAATGAAACTTTGTCACCCTCGTTTAACCCCTCTCGTTTTTACTCCCGCTGTTACATCTTGATGTTTTTAATGCACTTTGTACAATTTAATTTTCTTTGCTAAATCTCTTATCACGATTATGCCAATAAAATATTTGCAGTATTTATATTACATGCAATTAAAAGTTTCTAGGATTTTATTTTGTAAACTTTTTCGTGGCTATGTATAATATAAGAAAAAATTTCAATACAAAATATTATATTGTGAAGATTCTTGTAAAAGATAAATAACAAAACTAATATTTAAATAAATAATAAGAAATAAAATGATCAAATTATTATACACAATAATAACCGTGCATGATCACTAGAAAGGACGGAAATTATTTTTAAATGTGATATAATTAATTGAACGCAATTACATTTAGAGTCGGTTGAGAAAACGTAGCACGCAACGAATACGTTACAACGAGAAAAGAATTCGAAGGAAGTAACGAGATGGGCGGAGCAGAGCAGTGGGGCGATTTCGCTAGATTTTGGTTGGTTAACTTTTTTGGTTGGCCGAAGACTTACAATAGCGCTCCTTTTTCCTTCCCTGCTTCCATAACATGCTTCAGAGGGTCCAGAATAGAGGGTCTCTATGGGGACGCGCCCGGTGCGGACCACCCTTAGTCAAGATTGGAGCGAGACAGGAGACGGAAAGACCGTCGTGATGCTGTCAACCCGCCCAATCTATCATACTAAACTCGATTTCTTCTCTCTATACTCAATAGCGGGATTGGCAATACCGCGCGGAGAAAAACGAGACAAACGAACGTCCCCTCGTAACATAGCAGTAATAATTCCATATCTTTGTCATGGTAAGAAATGGAGAGTTTCATTTGAAAACCTCGGTTTATCGACATGTTGTAATGTCTCAGCAATATATAAAAATATAAATATCGTGATACTTGTAAGATAATGTTTAACATTATAATATAATCTTCTATATTATATATTATCAATAAAAAATTTAAATGTTTAGATTTTATAACTTAATCTTCTTTTATATATCTAGATGTTATGATTTATGCTGCATAATAAAAACAAGTAAAAGTTGACTCAAGCAACTGTCGTTAGACACACAGTTATAATCTTATATTCAATCTTAACAAGCATATTAATAATCTTGTTGACTATAAAGTAGACAGAACTATTTTATAACATATTATACATCATACATATTACAGAAAATCACTACGCGACAATAGCATTAGATTTAAATAGATTCGAAGGAGTCTATCAAATATTGTGCTTTGTTAAAAATTTTATAACAAGAAATCATTAAAACTTAATTCTCGTTGACCAAAATTAAAATCGTGTAATCTGTGTGTCAAACGTAAGAAATAATTAATTTATATTTGAGACAATAATAAATTATTGTTATGTTCGTATAAAGTATTTAACATTTTATAATTGAGAAATTAATTAATATCTTGTATATTCCCGCAGGCAAAAAAATGATGAAATAAGGAAGAATCAGGTATAGGCATTTCTTAATGTCTATCCTTACTCATAGCAAATATAAAATAAATAATATTTATCGCGAACACACTTCATGGATTACTTCCCACGTTCAGTGTTACCCTGCTTCCTCGAAGACTATCACCTTTTAAGCTGACTTAAAATATGCATGTCGCTATCGACGCCCTGACCGAATATATACAGGGGCGGCCGTGGCGTTACGGCGAGACTAAAACTCACCATCGGCTCGTCGGCTGCCTTACATTCTCTTCGTGCGCTTAGATGTAATCAAACACATTCGTGATTATGTAATACATAAAAAATAAATATGAGAAGAAATTGTAACGTACTAGATTGTAACATATTACGTTTTAATTAAGCAAAATATAATAGAAATATATTTGTTAACGTTACTTTATGCAATAATTTATCGGACTCTTACGAATATTATAATATTAAATTCTCTGTAGAAAGTATAAACATTGTTTCTTTTATACGCGATAAACTTTTTTTTATTTACGAGAGATTTTTCTGCAACGAACTATATTGTAACATATTACTTGTGCATAAATAAGGTACTACGTACCACCTTATCGATTGATGCACAAAAATGCTTCGTGACTATGCTTCGCACGAACGCAATAATTTGCTGACCAATAAGATCCGGATTATCCTAGCAGACGCAATAAGTACACTTGCTAAATGCAAAATCTCCAGAAAATCTCTGATCAAGTTATCCCGCGGGACTTAAACCACAAAACGGGGCGTCGCCAGACGTGCACGCCAGCCCTGAACTTGAGAGAGACCAAGAGGACGATAGCGAAGGGAATAAAACATATGAATAGAAAGAGAAAGTGAAGGAAAGACGACAGAGGAATAAAGATACGTAGTAGAAACAGAAAAAGAGCACGAAGAACGTTGGCTAAAGATAGAGAGAGGCATAGGATAAACGGGGAAGGAAGCGAGATAAACACGAAGGAGGACATGCCCGATTAAAGAAGAAAAAGGAAGGAAAGTCGAACAGGGGAGAGAAAGATAGAGAGAGAGAGAAAGAGAGAGAGAAGGCAGAGATTGTGGGTAGAGTCGAACAACTGGCTGGGCATGTTGCGCGCCGCTCCGCAAGGGTCGCCGGCGGACGCGTGAGTGAGTGGCCCGATATCTCGCGAGGGGATCAGAGGATCGTTCGCGTGTTTCCACCCGGGCTGCCACCCGCCGAACCCGGCAACCCCGGATCCCGCAACACAACCCTGGCAGCAACTGACCCTCCTCTGGCTGACTCCCCCTCCCCCCTCTACCACCCTCTCAACGCGCCGGCAGCGCTGGCTGCCACCGCTTACTCCTGTCCGAGCGCGGCCCGACAGATCCGCTCGACCGGACTCCGACAACCGCCGCCGACGCTGTCCACGTGTCTCGCCTCACGGTGATTTTCATTTCCGCGCTGCATCGCCGACGGCTGGCCGTGTAATCTTCCTTCACGCGGCTCAATTGCCATAGACGGTATTTACACGTTACTTTTAGCCACAAGCAGGGTGCTATTATGAGCTCAATGCTGTTATGAACTCTTCTTCATGCGTTGCGTTATTAATGATTTTCGGTTGAATTTAATAATATACGTGTCATTTCGTAGGAAAATTGAGATTAATAATAGCTTCTAACTAATTCCGAATAATAGCTTCAACAAAATTTAAATTTTTAAAGAATGAACTGATCAAGTTTTGCGACTAATTTACAATGATAAGTGGATAATGGTAAGATTTTAAAATTTATTGAATCAAAATTGCGATTTAAATAAAGAATTTCACATAAGTTTTTCACCCCCAAAACAACAGCACCTGTGCACAGCTCGGGGCGGGTTGTGGCAAAGAAAGCGCGCGAAACTTATCAACAACTCTCATGAGGTGTCGTGCTGAGCCTAATTTCGCCGGGAAATGCTTCGGGCATACTCATGAACGCACACCCACACACGCGAGCGTAAACGCAGGGGAACCCGGAGTGTGAATGTCGAATGTGCTGCACGCAGCCCTTCCACACGTACGCCGTTATGATACACAACATTGCCTTTTCGTACGCGACTGTGACTCAGGATATTACCTATCATAATGCTGAAATCAACGCGGCCGTCGGGGCATGACTGACAGGGGGTTGCGAATGGAAGGAACCGTGCCGACGAAATCGTTTTGTCAGTTCTTGCGATAAACCTGCGGCTAAGTGTATATTATCTCTGAGAAAAATTTTGGACCGGTCAGGTGGCTTGGAAAATTTCATATACTTTTCTAAATTCTCGACAAATAATTATAGACAAAATTAGAATACAATTTTAACTACACGAAGAGAATTTTATTTTAAAATTTATTCTGAAAATTATGTTAATCGTAGGACAACATATAAGTATTTCGACGAATTTTATATGATTTTCACTATTTTTTGAAATATATATACTACAACAAATTTATTGTAGTGCACAGTAAAATTTATTGTAGTGTACAGTAAAATTTGTCGAAATACTATGTTGTCCCACGATTAACAAAAATTTTTAGGGTAAATTTTAAAAGAAAATTCTCTCCGTGTAGTCGCATGATTTTTACGTGAACACGTATACGAGGATACATGAGTTTTTCGACTTCACAGTTTTAAAAAATGACAGCTACTTATTGGAAGTCGATCCCTTGATCGCACGGGATCATCTGCACTTATGCGTCGATAGTCTCCCCTTCAAGGAACATTACGCAATTCAAATATTATTCAAAGGCTAAAAGCTGTAGGGTCGGTATGACGTAAGGAAAGGTGATGGTAAACACAGGAGAATACAAGATGCTTGTGTATTATATTACAGAGAGGACAGAGATACGGGCACTTCTGGTGCTTTTCCTATAATTCACAGAATTTTCTAAATTTAGGAGACGCATATCTGACAAACGAAAATAACTGCGAAATGGAAACAACTATTTATAAATCATTTTTTAACCGTAACCTCGTAGCGACTTTTTTTACTGACATCCTGATGTACCGATATTTAGGATCCAGCTGTATTTGATTTGTACATAATGTCTGGATTATACGCATCAACGCCAGTCACCCGAGTTCCTAAATAAATACCAGCATCGTATCTTGTGATAATTTAACCATCCGCAGTTTAAAAGACAACGATCTGTTACGGCTTACCGAAAGGACATTTCACAGATGTTATCATGCATAAAATTCTATTTTACTACGTTTGTTGTGACATTTAGATTACGTCTAATATTAAAAAAATTATTTCTTACATAATAAAAATCCGTTTTGAAAAGTCTATCCAAGCGATCCGCATCATAATTGCACGATTGAACTCTTTGTGTGACTGCACACACAGACGTAAGAATAACCGACAGTAACAATATAATCGTAAATATCGTAAAATGCGACTCTGAGAGTGCGCCCATAAGTCTTATTGTCAAAGTGTCAATGTACCTCTCTTGACTCAGCGTTATTAAGAATCCCTTCTTCATGTCAACCCTTTTCTCTTCCTTACTTTACCGATATCACATTTATTCACGAAGAAGCAAACGCTTGTCAGCATTAAAGATTGCGACTATTAATTTCTACATGCAATATAGCGTTGAACTTAAGGTAATGATATAAGAATATTCGATACATGCTCGCGATATATTTTCTGCATAACATACACGAGCGTAACTTGTCGATAATACTTTATGGTAACGAAGATTCAATCATCGTATTTATTTTGAAATACAGTAAGATACAGTAAATCTACAGTAAATCCTTTTCCTACATGGAGAGAATTTTATTTTAAAATTTATCCTGAAAATCGTGTTAATCGTAGGATAACATAGTATTTCGATAAATTTTATATGATTTTCACTTTTTTTAACATATACTACAACAAGTTTATTGCAGTGCATAGTAAAATTTATCGAAATACTAATATAATATTGTTCCACGATTAACAAAATTTTCAAGGCAAATTTTAAAAGGAAATTCTCTCCGTATATTTTCCGATCATTTATTTATTAAAGATATAAGTCTCCCCCCTATCTCTCTCTTTTTTATTTATATTTACTTTCCTGCATATATTTATAATTTACCAAAATTTAAAGACTCTTCTTCTGCATTGTCTGGATAAACAACGCCTTCGTTGCTGCCAAAGGAGATTCGTATAGAAAATCAACGGCACCGTAGTCGGTCCTCCGTTAAAGTGCTAAATTGATGAATGAGTCGCGGAAACGAGAAACATTTCATTGTATCTGGCACTGGCACGCCTAATAGAACTTGTCCAAGTTTATTATTCGGCTTGGAAAAGCGTAAGCTTAATGGCCACAAGCTAAATTCAGGGCCTCGGTATAAGTGACTGATCTTTTCGGTTATATTAGAAAATTCACAAAAGTCATTTATAAATATAAATATCTGATAGTATATACGATACGTATAAAGTGATTTTTGCTGATGCATTAAGTACGTCAGAATATTATAACTTCCCAGAAAGTAGATCAAACAAAAATGTATTATAAAAATGCCGAAGGACCAAGCTGGAGACATTGAAGGAAAATGTACATAATAGGGAAGACGTGACTTTAAGGCGGTGGCTTGACAGTTTTGTCCACCCCCTGCTATTAAGTAAATTGACTGCTACATACCGTAGTCTAAATAACAATCTAATTTTCATAATGTATCCTCATCCTTCTGTCGAAGCCCGTCACTTTAGCCCTTCAATATTTTAATTGCATTATCTATCGTACCAAAAAACTTGACTATCATTACAAGATAATACCGAATATTATAGTAATCGTATCTGGAGCATCGGTAGAGCAGAAAAATCAAAAATTTCACGTAACGACGTAAACGGATGTTTGTTCTACAGCTGATGCAATTTGATCCAGATTTAGGGCTCAACCCTACCGTTCTTTCATCTTTGCACAGGTCATCTCCCTAAAACTGCTCCCGGATAGTGACCAGCTGTTATGGCCAGCAAACGACTGTCACTTAAAGGATTTGACTTGATCTCGATTCGACACATATTGCGTCCGCGTCTGTTACGTTTTCTATTATACTCAGAACGCTACATCCAAATTAGAAATAGAACGATCATTTTTGTTTAATGACAATATTATACATTTGTTGTCGTATTTATCAATTATTATATTAAAAATTCTATATTTTAAATGTTAATTATCTAAAATTTGCAAACAAATTGCAAATAAGTATTTCAAATAAGTTTTCACTTATTAGATATCTGACCGATGAAAATCTCTTTATGAATATTTTGGCTAAATTTTAGATTACACTCTAACAGAAGAATTTAAATTAAACGAAAATAAGAACATTATCTATCACTAAATTAACATTCGTTTCACAGAAAATATTTAATTTTCTATCGTTTAATTTCCAGAAAAAATGATTATAAATTGATTAACAATAAGAAATATGTAAACAAAATTTAGCCAACTAATTTAATAATATTTAATGTACATATGTATACATAATTAGTTTGCGTAGACGTCCTATTTATAGCAAAAACAACGAATTTGTTTCAGCGACAAAAGCAAATCCTAACGTAATCGAGTTCGGAGGCAGCGCAGTGGCAGCCTCAAGCTCGTCCGTGTACGGAAGCACCGCTAGTGGAACGGTGAGCTGCATCGCCGGCTCGTTGGCCGGTATCGCTGGTAGTTTCAACAATACAGGCCGCACGAACTTCACGAATAAACAGCTCACCGAACTGGAGAAAGAGTTTCACTTCAACAAGTACCTGACACGAGCGAGGCGCATCGAGATCGCTTCCGCGCTGCAGCTTAACGAAACGCAGGTGAAGATCTGGTTTCAGAATAGACGGATGAAGCAAAAGAAGCGTATGAAGGAGGGTCTAATACCGGCGGATAGCACGAACGTGACGCCTCTGAGCGGTGCCAGGAGCAGCAGTAACTCCCCGACGGGCTCGTCCAGTCACGAAATCGGCGGTCTCGGTTTGTCTAGCTTCCCCAGTGACAACAGTAGGGAATCACCTCCATCTTCTAAGGATTGACGCGACTTTTGCTGCAGTAACGAACGGCACTATGGTCTATGATTCGATAATTGGTAGAGCTCGGTAGACTCGATCGGAGCTAGGTGTTTAATAAGAATCATACAATTACTGCAGCCATGAGTCATTTTCTAATTCACTATTTCAGGCTGCATCATGAGAATGTAATATGGCGAAGGAGTTAAGACAAGTAATGTCATTCTGTATCCTGAAAGTAGAGGTATGTGATATATGTATATACGGGACACATCTATGTATCTTCCCGTTTCTAAACTATAGAATATGACATTGATTGTGCTCTAATTCCATCATATTGTACGGATCATTCGCATTCAGAAGTGGCAAAGAAAAATTATGGCCACAAAACGATATCAACATGATTTCATATTATAATGTATTCCGGATTTTTTCGTCCCGATTTTTCCTTCATTCCTTTTAATTAGTGCATTAAAGATAATAAATTGTACATTAATTTCGCGTATTATTTATTTTACGTATTATTTATATACGTTATATCTTAGTTCCCAATACGTCTTGTAAAATTGTGTAAGTTTAAATTCAATCTTTCCACACAATCCACATCCTCCTCAAGGTTACCATGTACCTCAGTTCATATAGCGATATAGATGTGTAAATGTAAATGCTGATAATCGCGCGAATCGTTTATACGTTTCTAATTAATTTCTTTAGAAATTTTTTTGAAATATTATTCTTCCGACGTTTACGTTAATAAATATAACGTTTAAATTCTAAATTTAAACTATTTCTAAATATTTTATCAATAATTTAATTTTTTCTATTTTCTCGACTGTACGAAGTTTTAATTCACTGTACAATTGTAAATGAATTTCTAATTCAGCTAAATGAATAAAATAATAAATAATAAACTATGTCACGTTTACGTGTTAAAAGTAAGATGATAGCAATTGAATTCTGTCATCTGTATTTATTTCTTAACCCTTCCAGTACCCTATCAATAAATTGCACTGTTTAATCATTTCCTTCAAAAAATCATGTTATATTTCATTTCTTTTAATATCAATTTAAATTGTACGTATAAAAAATTTATATCAAACCATATGTATGAATATAATCAATTGAATACTGCAATTACACACACAAGTGCACATATATTTAAATTAATGAAATAGATGTTTTTTTTAATTATATAAACTCAAGTGTTTTTTTTAATTATATAAACTAAGAATCAAATATAATAAAAATATAATTTAAGACATCTATGTATTCAATTTAATACTGGAAGAGTTAATTTTATCTTACTGTGAAATAATAACAATAATCTTAAAAATTGCAAAATGAATTAAATGTTAAAATATTTGTAAAGTATATCGTTATTAGAATCATAATACAAGACATATTTGTATCAATTTCATTTTCAATGCGAAAGAAAGCTTTATAAGTAAACAATTTAAGTTACGATTATTTTATTTATTATTCGAGAACTGAAGTCTCAGTCAATCCTTTAAGCGTCAAACGGATCTAATTTCTATATAACATTTATCTCAACACGTGATAACAATATTAGACAGAAATCATTCTTGATAATTACAAAATTTTACGAGTAATTATCTAATAATTAATAGGTCTATGCGTAAAAATAAACTACTAGTGCAGTAAAAACACTACTGAAATGTAGTAGTAGCACTACTCATATAAACAGTAACACTACAACATTTCAATAGTGTTTTCACTGCACTAGTAGTTTATTTTTACGCGAATTCTCGCCCAACAGCGTGCATGTATTTATATGTAAATAATATATATTCTACGCAAACTCTCTATGGGCCAATAAAATTAATCACAATACATATAAATCCGTATATAAACTGAAATTTATTAAGATTAATATCAAGAACGAGATGTTAATAAGTTTCAAACTTTTTATCGACAAATTTATGAAAATAACAGCTTGCGATTGCAACTGAACTGTCAAGTGAGTTAAAAATTCGCACGTTTAACGTATACAAATCAACATAATCGTACATGTTTATGTGAATTACATGGTCCATTTAAATGCTCCGTACCTATAAAGACATTCCTACTACAATAAAATGTCATTAGTCTATAATACCATGTAGACTTCTGTAGAAAGAATAAAATATTATTGTACTAACTAGCGCTATTCTTATATATTTATATATCCCTCTGTTATAATAATTTATTAATTTCTTGCTTTACGAAATTTTCTCGAAATACATACATTTTTCTATATTATAGTTTATATTGCGTATTTACGCATTTGGTACGATAAAGATAGAGATTTTTATATTATCTTAATTTTTTTTTTATTTGATATAAAAATAGCTAGATTTCATAAAATATATTACCGACTCCTCTCTTCCTGTCTCTCTTCATGTTGGATGTTACAACAAGACATATTGTAGATGGCGTCTACTTACAGTAGAGAGTAGAGTCTCTAGCAGAAAGAAGCCTAAGAGCGGCCATCAAGATCACCTCTGGCAAAAATATAGATCGCAAATGTAAGGGCAAGAGGGAATATAAGTACGTTGTAACATTGTTAACATCAAGACCTATGTTCCGTAAACACACTGATAAAATGATCAACTTTCGGAAAATGTTCCTAAATTGCTAGATTTAAAAATATTTATCAATCAAGAGTGATATTTCGACTATAAAATTTACATTTTCTGAACGCACTCTCTCTCTCTCTCTCTCGCGCGCGCGCGCGCGTGCGCACAACTTCGAAGCGATACTCCACAAATATAGTGACTCTAGTTCGCTCCAGATTGATGTAACCACTAACCATAACGTCCATAACCATTGTGCCAAACAACAACTAACAAGGCACCCGGAGGCACCGACGAGTAACGTGATGTGTTAAAAGTGAAAAAAAAACAGAGAAATCTAACAATGAGTAAGGAAGCACGAATTCCTCCGCCTGAAATGGCGCAATATCGCGAGCGGTTAATGAACCAGAAGGAATTTCTGACTGATGTACTAGCTAAGATTGAAAAACAAATACTTGCTTTACAGGTAAAAATTTCAATATTAAACAATACTGATACTCACACATAATAAGCCACAAATGATTTAATTTTATAAAAAAAAATATAATAGCAAAAGTTGCATCAATTCTTAGTGATATATGTATATACAGGACACATCTATCTTTCCGTTTCTGAACTATAAGATACGACATTGGTTGTGCTCTAATTACATCATATTGTACGGATTATTCGCATTCAAAAGTAGCAAAGAAAAATTATGGCCGCAAAACGATATGATTTCATATTATAATATTGTATTCCAGATCTTTTCGTCCCGATTTTCCTTCATTCCTTTTAATATTATTATATTATTTTATAAAAATATATTAATTTTGTAGGTTGAACGATTACATTTAAGAAACACTCTACTTGGCTCATATTCTGTACGAGAAATACTTCCAGATACATCAACAAAAAACAAGCGTGTTAAAACAGAGCGAGATGATCCAAAAAATCTAACAGAACAGTTAGATTTATCTGTAGCAACATCGCTAAATAATTGTGAAGAAGAAACTGAAGATGACGATATTGTCCTTTGATGTAATATAAATAAATGATAGAAAAGCTTTATTTAATTTACTGTGATTAGACTATGCTAATAATTAATATAACATCTCTTAATGCCAAATCTTTAGAGTATACAAATTATATATAAATTTATAAAATATTTCGTAATAAAATTCACTATAACATTACATGTTGTCTGTGCATTTATTTTTATTACTTATATTTTATATGTATTTACAGGATTTATACTTACAAAATATTGTGTTTGGTATTCTAATTAAAGGGTTCAAAGAAATACAGCAATAAGTAAGAAAACAGCATAAAATGTTATTCAATCTTAAGTCTAAGACTTCCATGCTGCATATAAATTTAACATTGGCAAAAGGAGATGTTCAAGCGATACTCTGATGCACAGATTGTTGAACATCGTTACTTGAACATTTTGTTCTAACTTGAAATAAATCTAAAGAATTTTATCGAACATTATGACGGATAGCCTTGCGGCGGTGGACTAAATTGCGATGGATCTTCAACCAGCGACGGTGGTTTGAACTGTTCAGCAGAGAGACGCGTGAAACAAATTCCTACACCTTCTATCAGTGCCAACAGCACTCCGCCAATGATTGCACTGCCTACCATCGCTGGTAAGCCGTTTCTCGCCGCTAAAATTCCACCAGTTGCCGCGCCGCTGATGATAGAATTATAAGGATCTTCCTTTCCTCCTCTAAAGTGGACTAACGTGCAATCAATTGTGGAAAACATTCCGCCCCATACAGCAAAATTTCCAGCGATGATAGGTGCTCGCTGCCTAATCGCTACAACACTGCCTGTGAAACGCTGCCTCCAACCACTTGGCGCATTGCGGAAGCCTTTGATGCTTTGAAAGATTGCCCCGCCTATGACACCCATTGTAAAGGCACCGCCGCAATCGTCGACTATCCGCCAAGGGCATGGTTCTCTTGCATATTCTTCCATTATTTTATCTGTGGTAATTGTATAAGAAACAAGGAAGTTACTTAAAAGAATGTAATTTAGACAATTCACAGATTAATAGAACTTTGACGAAACAGACTAAAGATAAAGGAATTACGTGATATTGAAGATATTTTTAGTTCATTGCATATTATTATGCCAATAGTTGTTTAAGCAATCAGTTTATATCAATCTCGAGAATAATTTAAAAAAGAACTAAACTTATATTTTAGCTATTCAATTAAAATAAATTTCGCTTAATGTATTACACAAGGATGTATGTACATTTATATGTACATCTTGCTAAAAGACAATTACGAAAGTTATCACAAGAATTACGCGATAAGTGAGGTTAGGGCAGAGTCTCTTACAGTTTTATGGTTAAAGCACACGTAACATCTTTAGATATTTCGTTACACATCAACATCAAGTCGTTTTCTTGAAAATAAAATGATTTATTTTGATATTTACCGTATAATTCGTTCGATAAAACTCTTTAATTGAGGTACGAAAGACCTCAAACACACGACACCTCGTCCGTCAAGTATGTGAAAGAAGGATAGATAACTCGATATTTCGGACAAACGTGACTTCTCACTGCAGCGCCAACACAGATTCCTTATCGTTCCCAAAGAGAAACCTCCTGGCAGAGGCACACGACGGGTCTTTTGCCTGTTACCTCGAAATGCCGGGTCACTAATGCCACCTGTACCGGGCGTTCTCAAACGCTTAACGACGATTGTCGATAACATCAGCGCAGCTTTTCTTACTCAGCAACTAATCGCGGTACTGGGGCTTTACTCATGAAAAAATTGTGCATTCGAAAATTATGTCCTCTTTCAGATTATGGATATTTAGTAAATTTTAGCAAACGTTTTTAGTAAAATCTACTTCTTGTTGAAGAGTGTTTATAGAAGTGTTATTATAGATAGAAATCCAAATACCATCATAAGAGGTTCAATTCGTAAAATTATTTCCGAGAATTAGTTTCATTCTTTTAAACGATATATTGTATTATTCCATAACTATCTATACAGTCCGCGCTTCATTTTAATCACAGATTTATCGATCGGCCTCGCGATTCTTCGAATTAAAAGTGTGCTCTATTTAATTAATTATTTATTCACGGTATGCTAATTGTACTTAATACAGAAGTTACACAAGTAGACCTTGCGTGCGAGTCCGCATTTTTTCCTCCGGATTATGCATACTTCATTGGTATCCTACACCAATCGCGGTAGATAGCAATATATGTGACTACGAGTATAGATCTAATGAAGAAGAGTCTTCCTCGTCCCGTGCATATATCGCGCAAGATATCTAAGGAATTAGATACGGTTCAGTAGGCATAAAAACGCTTATAACATGTCCGTGTAATAGATCATAATTTTGCACGCTACTGTGTCGTTCAGTATATTTCCTTAGCATATTTTGATCATGGAAAAGTATAGACTGTAAACTGATCGAAAAATCTTGCATTAAATATCATATGTACAATTGACTTGTCACGCTGTTGTGAAACAACGTACCATGTCAATATATCGCCGGTCGCTTATTTTATGAAAAACTCGATTTCTTTGAGTTTTGAGGAACGGAGTTATCATTAGGTATATATCTAAATTTATCATCTTTCAAAACTCATTTCGTGCTACCTTAATATAATACAAGCTGTGTGTATGTACGTATGTACCTTTAGGTACACAGGTCATTGTCCCACCCTCAAATTTCGCGTTGAAAAGAGATTCGGATCAGCGAATACGGAAGAAATAATGAAGGTAATAAACGAAAAGATATTAAAAGACTTAAGCTATTAAAAAAATTAAGCTGTCAAAAAAATGAGATATGCAGTTATTTATAAAAAAAACCTGAACTTGAGATTGTGTATCGTAAAATATTATGGATAATTAAATTATGCACTCGAAAGTTTAATTTTACATTCTGTACTGTCGTAGGAATTATTAGAAAAGAAAATTCTTAAAACTGGAGCATAAAGGTAGTATCAAGTTCCAGTAGAGAAGCGGAGTTACCAACTCTTCAGGATAAAGAGATCAGAGGAGATTGGAATATAACGAAGCTGTATCGTACAAGACGCCGCCGTACATTCTAGGATATATACCGGTAAGACTACAAGAGATATCAGAATCTTTTCAAATATCCTTTCAATCGCAAGTAAAATTGAAAAAATTGTCAAAATTTCAGATATCAATATAGCTATAGACTATTAATAAAAAAGAATATTAATACAAAAGAGTTCTCAAGTCAAGCTTTTAGAATATGTAAAAGCAAAGTAACAATTCGCTCACCAGTACGATGCGCAGCAGCGGAGATTCAATAATAATCTGTAAAAAAATACAAATATATTCTTTATATAAAATAACATTCAAAAAATAACATTTTATGAAATAGCAAACTTTTTAAGCACACAATTAAATAGTGCTTACCCACGGTTGCTCCGCCCGTTGCCTGATGCCTCCCCGGGCCTCCTCCTCGTCTCTTGTTGTTAATCCATTTTTTTGCACAACACACATCTGTAAAAAAATACAAATATATTCTTTATATAAAATAACATTCAAAAAATAACATTTTATGAAATAGCAAGCTTTTTAAGCGAGCCACAATTAAATCGTGCTTACCCACGGTTGCTCCGCCCGTTGCCTGATGCCTCCCCGGGCCTCCTCCTCCTCTCTTGTTGTTAATCCATTTTTTTTGCACAACACACACTTTAGCACAACACTCACTCGCGACGAATCACGGCACCGTTCAGAGAAAAAATATCACGATCGCCCGACACTCTGCACGGCCGGCACTCTCGAAATCAGACACGCGCGCTTTCCGCCTGAAATATGGCTCACTAATTCACGTACGACGCGGAAAAACGACGCGGAAATTACGATCCGATCGCGGGACGCGCGCCGAAATTCACGCCATTCGCCACGGCAACGCGACGCCACACCTGTTGACACTAGGGCACGTAACGATTTCTAGAACGATTACCGCGGCCCCCCGTCCCCCTTCCCCTGTTGCAGCGATCTTATTATTGCGATACTTTGTAATGAGCGCACGAACGAATTCATGTATAAGAGTATAAATATACGAGAGCTACAATTAAGATGAATATCCGAGGGACGCTGGTACGCGAAAAGATGCATATATATTTTCGCGTACCGCGTGCACCTCGGATATTCGTCTATTGTAGCTCGTATATTTACATTCGTACGTATATTTACACGACGTACGCACGAATCCCCATTCGTGTGCTCATTATAATTATATGTATCGCAATAAGATCCGCGCTATTTCAGGCGGAAAGCGAGCGTGCCTGATTTCGGGAATGCCGCGCGGAGCGTCAGACGATCGTGATATATATTTTTGTGAACGGTGTATAATCCGTCGTATTGTCGCGATTAATCCGGTCCTTGTCAACCGCGCGGCGTATAATCGGAGTACATACGTGACGGATCGAGACGCGTGGTCGCGTGCCTCGGCGAGATTCCTTCGATCGAATTGATCGACCGGCGATTCCGGCGGGGGACGGTAATCGTTCTAGGAAGCGTACGTACGGCGGTCTAATGTCAACAGGTTGTGGCGTCGCGCCGCCCGCGGCAAATGGCGTAAATTTAGGCGCGCGCGTCCCGCGGACGGGGATTATGAATATTATGATTTCCGCGTTTTTCCGCATCATTTGCGAAGTGAGCGGCCATTTCAGGCGGAAAGCGAGCGTACCTGCGATTTCGGGAGCGTCGAGCGATCGTGATATTTTTCTGTGAATGGTCCGTAATCCGTATTGTCGCGACTAATCCACGGTCTTTATCAATGATCGCGCGGCGTAAAATCGGCGTACGCGACATACGTTGTCGGCTGATCGGGACGCGTGCCTCGCGAGATTCCATCGATCGAACTGATGAACTTGATTGACCGGCGACTCCGGCAAGTCGGAGCGGTGCCATGGTGGCAACGAGCGCGGTCGTACTCGCCAAAATAAACGCGTCGCGACGCTACACAATTCGCGGCCGATCCATCCCACATCCGACGCGTCCGCGACCCCCCGCAAACTGCAAAGACTGAAATTTTTGAAAGTGTTTCCGGCGACTTCACCACGATGGCGCGGCACGTCGCGAGTCAATTGCACTTGAGACCGCTTGAAGATCGAGAGGCAATATTGAACGTGTAAATCCCGCGTGTTATTAATAAATGTGTATATTAATTAACAAATAGCCGATACGTCAAATCTTTTAATCATTTAATCGATTGCTTTTGTTATGTCATTTCATTTGGCGATTTAAGTAGTGCTCTCGATTGCCTGAAATAGACAAATAAATTTGATTCGGAAAATTCAAAACGCGACGCACTTTGAGAATTGTATGATCGAGTCTAAAAAGATACACAATTACAGAAATAATTACTGTAATAAAATAATAGCATTATTATTTCGCGTGTAATATTTACTATTAATATAAAATAGCAATCGATTAAATTGTAATATAGTATGGTGGATTTAAAAAATTTTCATTTTCTTTATTTATTAAAGTAAAAAGTTATTTATATTTCGAATTTTTCTTTTATTAATTTTGCTAGAATTAACAACGTTGTAATTACTTGGTAATACTTTGATAATACTCTCTAATAGAGAGATTAATAAAATTAATCTCTCTATAAAAAGCTGTTAATAATATTAATTTGTACAAAAGCTATATGTATAAGAAATTATGTAATACATGATAAAATTCACATTTTGATATTTTATAATTGATTATATTATTTATATTAATTAGCAAGAATAATTTTCAAAACAACATTTATAAGAAATGTATTTTTTCTCATCTTGATATTAATAGATTTCAATTTAGATTTGACGCTTCTTATATCTTATACGATGCATTCATCCACGAAGATTTATATTTGACATTTGTTCCGTTTCACCGCAAGATACATTCCTGGCTTCAGCAGCAGATTTGGCCTATCCTTCATGAGAGCCGTGGAAGCCGGTGCGAAGGAGTGCAAATGCATGAGGCGCAAATGAAGCTGAGAATGCAACGGGACGCGATGAGGGCTCAGGCCGAACGGACAGATCCTAGAAGTCTTCTATCCTGAGCGAGAGCAGACAATGTGGATACTGAAATCGATCACGGTCAAAGGCAGAAGGACCTACGGTATTCCTATCTCTTGTTATTTAATCTAACAATGCAATAACAATAACATCGTGTTATTTCAAATACAATTATTAATCGTTTATTTCTAAGTATTAAAATAAAAAGTATAAAGTCAAAAAGAAAATATACAAATAGATATAGTTAATAAAAATTAACAAATTCATTCCAAAACTTGATATATAGATAATATTTTCTTGAAAAGTTTTCGTAAAAAAAATATATTCTAGTTATAATATTAATTGAAAAGTTGAGGCTCAAAACAGAGAGTTAATCAGATTACAAAAAAAATTGATGTATTATTGTCATCGTTACAGATTATCTGGTCTCCCCAGAAAGACCGCCGATCGTCGGTTATATAGGCACATTCCAAGAGCGAGAGAAGTCGCACTTTCCAAGAGGACACTCAAGCCACCAGAAAGAAACGTGGAGCGGGTCAAGAGGGAACGTGAAAAAAAGCTCAACAGAGCTACAGACATGAGCGCCGTTGAGAGAGTCCTCGACGAAACGGGGCACACGCGTGCATAGGATGACACAGGAATATGGTTTCTAACTGCAGCATATAAAAGATAAGAATGTGTTCAGACATCGGAGAGAAGAAAAACAGTTGAAGAAAATAAATGTAGTAAAAGAGCAAGTGTTATAAGTAAAATACAAAATATTTCCAAACATATGTAACTTCCAAGATTTTGCCATGCAGACTTTACTGTACTTACAAGTTCTAAACGTTTCTTACATAACTTTACTTCGATAGTATCAAAAGGAGCAAGTAAATGTGAAAAAATTAGCGAATAATCTAGGTAAAAAATTATTTATGTTCGAATCATGAAAACTATCCCAAAATTTATAAGGATGATTTTTTTGTACTCTAATATTTTGAGTACAGTATATGACTAACAATAGATTTTGCTATTTTCTAATTTTCGGACATAAATGATTTACAACAGGCTATTCAAGTGTAGGAACAAACATATAATTATTGAAGCATGGAAAAATTTATTTCTGCGCGAATAAGTTTATTAATTTTTGAGGATGTATGTATTGAAATATATTGGATAAAAGATTTTTTTTTTAAGCAACGAGCTCCTCTTAACTAGTCTTCAAATCTACAAGCTTCTTGCTCGTATATTTGCATCATTGTTACCCGCCGAGATTTTCTCTCTTTTTTTGTAACTGGTTCCAAATAATCCATTTCCTCTAAGTTGTCATCATCCAGGCTCCTTTTGTTGACATTGTTACTGCATGTTGATCATATCAGGTGTCCGTGTACTCGTATTCCTTTCCCTTGCTCAGTCATTTCGTTCAGATACAGAGATCACAATATAAGTTTGTCTCTCGGCATTTTTATTCTTCTTGGAGTACATCAAAATTTCCTCGTGTGGCTGTATCCAAAAGTAAAAGTTAGTAAATGTTACATAAAACACTTGTTAGATCTTACGTCTCAACGATAATGCATAATGCAGTATTGTACATGAGATATGCTAGTCTCAAAGTATCTCACACCTGAACTGCTATTATTTTTAATCTCTGGCTCTACTCAACATCCACTACTCATAAGGAAGCAGGGATAACACACAACATTTCTACAGTCACATAAAATAGCTCTAAAAATAAATAAAAGTCAAATGTGACAAATTTTAGAGATAATTTACCAGGCAACAAGCTGCATCTGTGTACATTCCACATCTAACGTCACTCCCAAGTGTTTGTGTTTTTCACCTCTGCTTAAAATAATACTCAGGATTGTATATATCCTAAATCATCCCTCAAAATCTGACCAATTCTTTGTCTTTAATATCATGCAGCGTTGAGCGTTATTCAATAAAGGTATATCCATTAGTGTATCTGGACCTTTTAGAATCTGTTCACAGTTCGACTGATTTACGACGTAATACTCTGGTGTCCAATTCCTTATCTCGATCACTAGAATAAAAAGGATGACATAAAATAAAATATGACAGAACTAAAATATAACAAAGGAATTTTCTAAACTCTGCATGACACAGTTTTATTTGTTGCACATTCTAAGACTTATTGCACATTTTTCATTTCTATTTTTTTCTGCTAAAAAGAGAATCTAAAAATATAAAATTGTTTTATTTAAAATATATATGGAAAATGCAACAAGACATGTGACCACGAAAAAATGAGACTTATCCGAAGCGCATTCAACCTCGTGTAGGTTATAGGTTAGGAACACAGTTATGCGTACATACATGTCATTTTGAAAACACGTTAGTCCAACGTAATTGCTAAGCGATACACATAAGCTGACAAGTCTCCGTGCAAAATGAAATAGCCTCCTTTCTCCGGAATGAGATCAAGATGAAGCAAAATTTGGCGGCATCCAAAGCAAAACACCCGACCACAAGCAAACATTCGCGACCACTTGTAGCGCCTCTGTGTCAATAAAACGTGGACACTGAACAGTGAATTACGTAGCCAATGTTCACGATTATGTCGGTAATATCTATTTTTTGATGCTCATCCATGCTGTGTCCACGATTTAGTGATTGTGTTCGATGCTATGTGCAGGAATGCGAGTATTATATTTGATTATTTACTTGCACATTTGATTTCATAAAAAGCGACATACATTAATTTACCTAGAACAATTTTTATAAAGGAGAGGTTACTTTAAAATTTGATAAAGAATAAAGATATCACTTTTTAAACTTTTCGTGAGTCTATATATATTAATAAGATTGTCACAGGAAATGTGATTGAGAATATAATGAGTATATCATTAATTGTCTTATTAAATGCATTATTGATTAAATTTTCTACTCCAATATTTGAATGATCGTATGAGTTTTTTTTTACCGGCCCCTGCAATATTTTATTTTAAATAAGTTTCTGGAATTTATTTTATATTTGTTATTTTAAATAAGTTGTGTCAGTTATTTAACAATCCCTGTACTGTTTCTATTTAGATTATCACACCGAGAGAAATCGGCTAAGGATTTAGGCAATTTAAGCGATCAAATTATTTTACAGTTCAGTTAATTACGGAATTGTTTTGCTCATTTCGCATATTAAATTATCTGTTAGATTACCGTAATGTGTATCAGAAGTTTGTAATAATTAACAGCAAGCAATTACGATTTTTTATCCTAGCCGTGCAACGGAGAAAAATTAGAGGAACCATCGATTTCTCTCTCGTTTAAAATTAAATTATATGTATAATAAATCAAGTGTGAGTCTCTGTTTCTACGGTATTGTCGTCACTCGTTATTTCCGGAGAGCACGCAGAACAATATACGATATGCTTAATATCGGTGTAATTATTCCTTCAAAATTCCATACAATTGAAAATTATCGCGGCGAGCGGCGAGGCGCGCAGCGCGCGCATGCGCGTGGGGAGGCCGGGCTCGGCGGCTCGACGGCCGCGGCGCGCTGACGTGGCGCAGGGCGCAGGGCGCTCAGCAGTAGGGAATTGGCGCAGCGTGTGGATGGTACTGTGTGGCGCGCTCCCGGCGTCGCGAGTTTGAATTACAAATTATCGAACTATGTCAATCAAGCATTCGAGGAGTACGCATATTAAGTGCGCGTTTGGCAGCACGTACATTCGGCAGTGCACAAATATGCAGTGAGTGCGCGTTTAGCAATAATACGCATAGTGTAATTAATAATTAGTGCGCGTTCGACAGCATGGCACGCATATAGTGAGTGCGCGCGTTCGGCCAAAACCCAATCGAGACGCACGGAATTCTCATCGAGTCTACATCCGTCAGTCACAGCACAAAGTCCGAGGTCATCGAGACAGAGATGATGGATATTGATTGCGGTTCGTCGAAGGACAAACGAGATTCGAGGAGGGACGATCGTAAGCTGAGTACAACGTACGATAGGTAAGTACCAATTAATAATATATTTATCATAAGAATAGATTTCGCGTTCTGAGATAAATATTATATATAATCTATTCATTTCTATTGACGGAAAGTCGTGATGCGAGCCATTTGATTTTGTC
>NW_012026914.1:671478-673629 GCF_000956235.1 Wasmannia auropunctata | reverse complement strand
ATCGATTATTGTTACAGCAATATCATACGTTTATCATAGAATTTTTCAAATATATTGATAATTATAGAATTTACTGGCTTGGATAGAAAATTTCTAGAGACTCGAGAATTTTTATATTACATGATAATTTAAGATCTTTTATATTGAAAATTTTTGTTAATTGATATCTTTTTACTTTTTGAACGTGCGTATTATCACATGTATAAAATAGAAATAAAGTAAATATTAATAATAAACATTAAATTGAGCCTTTATTAATTTAATTAGTACAATGGCCTTTTGCAACGCGTCCGTGTTTCGCGCATTGTTTAAAAGAGAGTAGAATTAAACGCTTATTCGCTGGCTGTCTCGCGCATTGTTTAAAAGAGAGTAGAATTAAACGCTTATCCGCTGGCTGTCATCAGTCGACAAAAAAATGAAAATTTCTCTTTCCTATCTCTGGCAAATCTGCGAATAGCACGGATAGTTTTCTTTCAAATACGGTCGTGTATATTGCATGCTTAAATCCATATTCATAAATGCATGTGACGTATGAGAATAATTTTGTGGTGTCTAACACATATTTCTTTCAGTGAATAAAATATAAATTTAAAGTGTTAGCAGGAGGTGGCACTGCGAAAGCACGGAAGAGCGTCCTTACGAAGGACACTTTAAATGCGTGAAGGGGCTACAGGGAATTCGATCAATCTTATTAAAGATTGAAGAAAAATCTACAATATTAAAATAACAAAACTAAATAGACCAACGGAATAACAATAAAATATTTAGACAAATACAATGAGATTTCGTGTAAAGGCGCGAATTAAACCGTTGGCAATTGAGACCCTTCATTGATTGATAAACTTTCTCCGTGTTCCGCTTATTTAAACCGCGTCGGGAATTGTGTTCCATCTTTATTAATTAATAAAATTGTAAAACTTTTCGCGATATTTAAACAACCACGTGCCGGGACTGTGAAAGTTTTGGATAACTAAAAATTAGATTGTTAAATTTCTCGCGCCTATTTAAACAATCACGTTTCGGAGCTTGCTAGCGTCTTTGTTAATTATAAATAAGACTGTTGAATTTCTCGCGCCTATTTAAACAACCACTTTCCGAAAACCGCGAACGAGGTAATTACTTAATAATAAAATTGATAAATAACTCGCGCCAATTTAAACAATCGCGTTTCGGAGCTCGCGACCAACTTTGTTAATTAAATATAAGACTCTAAAATTTCTGCGCACATTTAAACGACCAAATTCCAGATATCGTGAACGTTGTAATTAATTAATCATAAAATTGAGAAATATCTCGCGCCCATTTAAACGATAGCGTTTCGGAGCTCGCGATCGTTTTTGTTAATTAAATATAAGACTGTAAAATATCCGCGCCAATTTAAACGACCACTTTCCGGGTATCGCTAACGTTCTAATTAATTAATAATAAAATTGTTAAATATCTCGCGCCTATATAAACGGTCACGTTTCGGAGCTCGCGATCGTCTTTGTTAAATTATTAACAGACTTAATTTACAGACTTAATTAAATATAAGTCTGTAAAATTGTTTTCCATGAATGTCCTGTGTGAGAGGAAAAGGATGTCTGACAACCCATTTTTAAGAGATGGTGGAAGAGGTCTTGGAGAGGCATCGGGTATTGTTGGAGCAATTTTGGGGTAAATAATATTTTTTATTCAAATAAAATTAGTAGAGATATATTAATCAAAAAGCTTTCAGTTCCGCACCATATTCACAATTCCACTTTTGTGAATCACTTTTAATTTGCAACTACATTTTGCAATTTTTTCTTAAATCTTTTCGAATAGAGTATGTTTTAACGAGATATAATTTTCATCAGTGATAATTATATGTATATTCAGATCGACGTTGAGAGTTTTGCTTATCCGTGTAGAGTTGATATACTTATCGCACAAAATTGATCATGCATGAGACTTTTATTCGTCTTTAAAGGCTTGATTACGTTTTTATATGACGTTAAATATTTCGTACTGACATACGGAACTCTTTGTGCTCATTTTTGGTGTGACAGCTGTCGCGCAGCTGATCGCCGGCGATAACTTCCTTCTTCCCTCCCCTCCCTCCCCCATGGGTACGACCTTGACGTGGTGGGGTGGCTCAGTACCCGGAGGATTTTAAAATCTAAAGGGGAA
>NW_012026914.1:668628-670242 GCF_000956235.1 Wasmannia auropunctata | reverse complement strand
GTGTGCTCTTCCGATCTGTATAACTATTTTTTTAACATTTGCTTACTATTTATATTGTAATAACTAAAAAATAAGTAAGTGAAAAAATAATAATACATCAATCACAATGTATAACCATAATGGATTGTTAAAGCAGCTCTAAATTTGCATGATTAAATTGATTATAATTTTATAGTTGTCCCCGAATTTTACTATAAATTATAGTTAAATTATGGTTATTCCAACTATATTTTTCTCTCGGTGTATAGATTTAACAGTGTAAAATTGAAATTAAATTTTATTTATTATTCTAATTATATGTATATGAAAGAATACTTAAAATTTTTACCTATTCTACCTTGCTAATCTTTAGTCAATCACAGCGGTTTCTTATGCAAAATAAATTAATGCTAATTGTAGTGACGCTGCCGCGCCGCACAAGTGCACACGCCATTAGTACGGCGGGCGCCGCACAAGTGCACGCGCCATTAGTACGGCGGGAGCCGCACAAGTGCACGTGCCATTAGTATGGCGAGCGCCTGTATGTATGTACATACATATAGCGTCGTACAGCGTACCACCTCTGTCGTACAGCGCGTTTTCTCAAAACCACATACAAACACGATTTCGATAAGAAAACATTATATGATATACACGCAGAAAAACGATTAGCCAATGAAGCTAAAATATAGCTATGGCAGTAAAGATGTGTCGATGAAATAGGGACAGCTAATGTCGTTACTGCCGAAGTTTAATTTATTAGTTATTAAAATGTAGATGCTACAGCAAAAAATATTTGCTACTAAAATCAAATGATATTTAGCCGAATCTACTATGTTATTTTATCTTCACAATAGAGTAATAATGTTTGCAGTATACAACTTATATACTGCAAAATATAAATGCTAAATGCGCTGTATAAATGTGCATATGGCAGTGTCACATTGCAAAAACAATTACAAATCAAATTTTTGCGCGTAGTTATAAACTTAGCTCTGTGTGCTAAATGTGTGCATGATGAGACATTTAGGTACGCATGCCATCTTTTTAGCTGCCTGTACTAATATATATGCAGCTTTCAATTTCAGTTAATAAATTTTTTTGTCACAGTGAATTTTTATCTGTATAATAGCCAGAACTTAGCAATGACACTAAGGCGATAACTCTTACAGCTAAGTTTAATTCAGCTATTGAAATTTAGCTACTATTATTAAGTCATTTTTTTGCGTGTATGTACAAGGCATTTAATTTTTCAATTTTTATTGTATATAAGTATATATAAAATTGCGATCTTTTATCCTAAAAATGTATAGATAATTACATAATTAAAAAAATGCATTGAAATAATTTTGACTCATAGCTTAGCGCGATCATTTCTTTTTCGAGTTATTCTGCCGTCGCAAAATCGTGTGCGATTATCGTTGAAAATTTTATACGAAATATCGCCATCATAATTTATTGTGCTTCTTCACGAGTACTTTTTGTGTATGCATAAAAATACTACTGAAATGTAATAGTGTCACTGCTACATTTCAATAGTATTTTTACTGCACTAATAGTTTATTTTTACGCGTGGTATGTATGAAATAAAAGAATTTAAAAGCAGAAATAAGTCATCGGACGACGATGCTCGAC
>NW_012026914.1:666413-666828 GCF_000956235.1 Wasmannia auropunctata | reverse complement strand
CTTCTCTCCGGTTACCGGTGGATTTCCACTTTGAGGATAGAACTCTAGTCTCTAACGGCGTCTCGCGTTCTGGGAGGGTCTCGTTGTCAATTATATAAATGGTTCGTTGTGTCGGGAACCGATGGAGGATAGATAAGTTATTGATCTTCATCGTGGAGTTCTCGTGGTCGAGTTCCGACTCTCTTGGTGTCCTTGATCCCCTCGCGGGGTTTCTTTGGTCCCGGGGTCAGGGTCGAGCTCCCCGGATTACTTCCGCGCGGTTACCGGATCACTCACGATGTTTCAACACTGTGATTCTCGCGAGAATTCCGACTCTCTTGGTGTCCTTGATTCCCTCGCGCGGTTTCTTTGGGCCCGGGGTCAGAGTCTGGCTTTTCTTCGGTTATTCACAATGTCTGAACACTGTGACTCGCGG
>NW_012026914.1:666068-666393 GCF_000956235.1 Wasmannia auropunctata | reverse complement strand
TTGTTGTATGTTGTAATATTGAAAATTTGTACAAAGAGTCGCGCGATTCGTAAATTTTTCGAGGATAAAGGTGTAACTATGACTCTCGCGGGAGTCCCGACTCGCGGGATTTCAAAACTCTTATGAGTTTCGTTGCGCCTTCAGAGTCGGGCTCTCCCTCCGGTTATCCGATCACTCACGACGTTTGGATTCGGGCATTGTGTCTGGGCTTATCCTGGACTGTTTACAATAGACCAACACCCAGCTGGAGCAGGGGTAAGGCCGATGTTATGGCGACCTTATCCTGAGCTCATCCTGCTAGACGTAAGAGGCCCGGTTATCACAA
>NW_012026914.1:665352-666048 GCF_000956235.1 Wasmannia auropunctata | reverse complement strand
TTGGGCCCGGGGTCAGAGTCTGGCTTTTCTCCGGTTATTCACAATGTCTGAACACTGTGACTCGCGGGAGTTCCGACTCTCTTGGTGTCCTTGATTCCCTCTCGGGGTTTCTTTGGTCCCGGGGTCAGGATCGAACTTCTCTCCGGTTACCGGTGGATTTCCACTTTGAGGATAGAACTCTAGTCTCTGACGGCGTCTCGCGTCCTGGGCGGGTCTCGTCGCCGATTATATAAACGTTCGTTGCGTCGGAAAATCCGTACAAAGAGTCGCGCGACTCGTAAATTTTTTACGAATAAAGGACTCAGTTATATGTGACTAATTCTGAGTTCATTTTCAAATTCAAAAAAAATTCTTTTTCTAAAACGAACTGAATATATATTAATGAATTCTTTTGGTTTGTTCTATCTCTGTATAAATTCTCTGTGTGCTATCTGGGATTACCGTCGCCGATTATATAAACGGTTTGTTGCGTCGGTTATATACATTATTGCAAAATTAAATAATTTAAATTTGTTGTATGTTGTAATATTGGAAATTTGTACAAAAAGTCGCGCGATTCGTAAATTTTTTGCGGATAAAGGTGTAACTATGACTCTCGCGGGAGTCCCGACTCGCGGGATTCCAAAACTTTTATGAGTTTCGTTGCGCCTTCAGAGTCGGGCTCTCCCTCCGGTTATCCGATCACTCACGACGTTT
>NW_012026914.1:664502-664834 GCF_000956235.1 Wasmannia auropunctata | reverse complement strand
ATTTATATCAGTAATACGATCAAATATTATGTACCAAAATAATAATCAATTTATACATGTATACACTCCCTTGTTGACACATCTATTAAGTGGTTCACGTCCAAAACAAATTGTTTGTACAGTGCAGTCTATCTATATATTATCGATCATTTAACAATTGATCAAGCGCTGCGGTAGCGGCGCGACGCCAAGTATATATAAAATAATATATATAAAATAAAAGTCGGGTGATGACTTATGAGTATACGGCACTGGCACTGCGCTACCGCTTAGCTTTATCTCGAAGTTTTGCCTCGTCAGATTTCCGATTTTTAATATCTCGGAAACGAAAA
>NW_012026914.1:662124-664452 GCF_000956235.1 Wasmannia auropunctata | reverse complement strand
TGTTTGTTTGTTACAGTATCGTCGTAGCTACGTGGCAGAATAACTCCGCCCGTTGCGCGTCGGATCGGTGAGTCAGAAAATTTTGTTATTTTTTTATGAGGTAACGAATCTACGATTAATTATGTTGAATGTAGAAAAAATGTCTCAGTACATGTCGAATAACGACAATTAAATCATTTTACAAATTACTAATTAAATATCGTAGATCTGTTGCCTTAAAATGGATTGACTAAATTTGATTAGGGCAAATATTTAATCTTGGTATTGCCTATATATCTATCTATATATATATATTGTGCGACTGTGCTTGAAGAAATACTCGCACAGTTCGCATGCACAGAGCTCGCAAAGCAGAGCTCATCATATTGATGCACTGCGCATTTTGTAGAATTTACTTTTTAGTAATTTAGTGAAATTTAATATTTCAAGTTTTAATTTGATTTGTGAAAAAATATTTTATCGAAATATAAAAATTTTGTTTTACATAATAAAATATTAGAGTAGATAATAAACAAAAAGAATAAACAAAAAGAATAAAAACAAGAAAGATGTGTTAGGTAGGTGATGAAAAAAAAAGAATTGTCTGTAGATAGCGACAAATTATGAGATAGGGTGTTTCTTATTTACTCATTCATTCCTTTCCCTCATATTTAGCCAAGATTAAATATTGTATAAATCGGTTCAAGAAAGCAATATATTCAGAAAATTTTTAATAAAAGTAATTGTAATCATAAAAATTAAAAACGAAAATATTTTTTACACAATTTTGTTTTACACAAAAAATACGCTTTAATAATTATTAATATTTATTTCAATATTTATTTTTATTTAAAAAAAACCGATTTTACCATAATCTTTTGTAGTCTATCCATGTACTATATCTTTTGTATAGTCTATTTTTGATTGACAAATTGGCTTTACGCATGCTATATAAAGTCAAACAGTATGACGTGAAATTCGAGAAATTAAAAGAAATATTAAATATTTCAAAATTTTTGAGAGTTTGTTGATTAATTAAATTACATAATTTGGCAATAATGTATATGTATAAGTATGTACATTATATTGAAAATAATTTTGGTAGAAAAATATAATAGCATTTTATCAATGTCATAAATTTATAGATTTTTATATATTATACTCACTTATAACAAGTTATTAATTAGAATATTAAATTATAATATCAGTACACACACAAATCATGCAGAAAGCTTATTTTTTCTGGATCTCACGTTGTGTATGCTATGTATATTGCTTGATACATTTATTCAAGATGCGTTTCGCGCATAACATGCACACTGAGAGAAAAATATAGTTGGAATAATAATAATTTAATTATAATTTATAGCGAATTCCGGGGATAACTATAAAATTATAATTAATTTAACCATGCAAATTATAGCTGCTTCAATAATGCATTATGATTATATATTATGATTAATATTATTATTTGTTCATTTACTTATTATTTTTAGTTATTATTACAATTATAGAACTAGTAAGCAAATATTAAGAAAATAGTTGTATTTACTATAATTGCAGTTGCTTTTACTACATAAAAATATTAAATTTATTTCATTTATCTCATTCATATTTGATATTTTACTATATACATATTTGAAATTATTATAATCTATAGTAAAATTTTTGGTAGGACTTACAAGGTTTTTATTACTAACATTATAATAATAATAATTATAAAAATAATGCTCCTAACCATAATTTTTTTACCATGCAATTATAGTAATAAATACAAAATATTTTTCTCTTAGTGCACGCATCTTCATTTGCGGTCGGTTTTCGCGGTCGGTTTCGCGTTGATAAATTTATTATTAATTTTTAAATTTCTATTTGCATAAGTTTAATTTGTTATAAAATACTATAAAATCACGTTTTCCAATTTAAAGAAAATTAGTATACGCGTTAAGTAAAATTTTTGTCTTTCTTAAATTCCGAGTTGAAAAAGTGCGGGTAATTAATATTTACAAGTAAATAGTGAAATTATTGAATTTAAAAAATATTTTTTTGTACAAAGTAAATTTTTATTATTAATTAATCGCGAATATTTATTTTATTTTTATTGAAACTTCTTATTATATATTTTTCAATACGATTGAGTAGCATAATTCGAACGTTATCTTTTGGCGATGATGCGCCGATAATGAAAGGAATTTGTCTCCTTTCCACTCTGGTCAAAATATGACCGGACTATGGCCAGGAACAACGAAAGGTAGGTCCAATCTGGCCCGAAGAAAGAAGAAAGAAGATACGACAAAGGTAAGTGGTCAATTGGCCACAATGGTTGAGTAAGGTACGCTATTTTATTAA
>NW_012026914.1:581623-662104 GCF_000956235.1 Wasmannia auropunctata | reverse complement strand
TTTTCTATCCATTTTCTATTTCAGAAAGCAGAAATATTGTACTTAAAAGGCCAAAGATTCAACATTTAATAGAAAGCCACTGTGATTGATTGAAGATTAGGAAGATAGGAAGGAAATTCAAAAAACATTTTGATATAAGTAGAATAATATTTAATTTTTGTTTCATGAAAATACATCTCTCTTTTACATATGCACACAAACAAAGCATTCTTACATATTTCATTATATGTACATATAAACACTTACGTTTATCGTGTTTACTTCAAATTAGTGTTTTTATTAAATTTTGAATTCTAATCTTAAATTGAAAACACACACACACACACACACATATATAATATAATATAATAAATTTAAAAAAATTGCTAGCATAAAATTGCATTTGAAAAAATGATTATACAAAAAATAATAATAGTACGCACGAATGTATGCCTCCTTTGAGTTTCCGACAGTAGAAAGTTGCTTTCTTAGAAATTTTTAATTTGCTTATTTTACAAGGGAAAATAATAGATCGTACGCATGTAAGCCTCCTGCGAGTCTACGACGATAGGAAGATGCTTTTTAAGAAATTTTCAGTTTACTTAATTTACAAGAAAATATAATAAAACACACGCATATATGCATCCTGCGAGTTTTCGTATGTAAGAAGTTGCTCATTTTGAAACTTTCAGTTTTCTTATAACGTTCAAGAAAAAATAATAAGACGCACACATGTATGCCTCCTTCGAGTTTCCGATAGTAGAAAGTTGCATTCTTAGAAACTTTTAGTTTACTTATTTTACAAAGGAGAATAATAGATCGCAGGCATGTACGCCTCCTGCGAGATTTCGACAAAAAAATTGCTTTTATAAAAATTGTCAGTTTGCTTAATTTACAAAAGAAAATAATAAAACGCACGTATGTATGTCTCCTGAAAGTTTTTGACGGTAAGACGTTAATTTTTTAAAAACTTTTACTTTGCTTAATTTACAAAAAAAATTAATAGAACGCACGCATGTATGCATTTTGCAAGTTTTCGATGGTAGGAAGTTGCTCTTTAAAAAATTGATAGTATGCTTAATTTACAATGAAAAATAATAGAAAGCATACATGTATGCCTTTTGCGAATACTCGACGGTAGGAATTTGCTTTTTAAAAATTTTTATTTTGTTCAAGTGAATGCGGGATCTTTATTCTCAAAGTTAGCGCATCCATTATATTTTCTCAAACGGCTGCGGTGAAAAAATTAAGATAGGCGCAATTAATAAATTACTAAACAGAAGTTAATTTCGATGCACATCCCATCGGATTGTGCTGAAGAGTCCGCGAGTATTTCAGTATCAAAGATAGCACATCTCATGATTTTTCTTCGAAACGGCTGCGATGAAAAAATCGGGATAGACGTGATTAGTTACTAAATCAAAGTTAATATCAATGCGCGTCCCATCGGATTGTGCTGAACAGGCTGCTAGTATTTCAGTATCAAAGACAGCGCATCCCGTGATTTTTCTTAAAATTTCGAAACGGCTGCGGTGAAAAAATCGGGGTAGGCGCGATTAATTAGTTACTAAACAAAAGTTAATTTCAATGGACGTTCCATCGGATTGTGCTGAAGAAGCTGCGAGTATTTCACTATCAAAAGTAGCCCATCCAATGAGTTTTCTTCGATACGGCTGCGGTGAAAAAATTGGGATGGGCGCGATTAATTAGCGACTAAATCGGTGTTAATTTTTATGGAAGCTTCATTTGATTGTGCTGAAGAGGTTGATTATTGAGTCTTTTTCGTGACGCTGATTGGTTCTCTCGCTGTGCTAACTTCGTGAGCAGCTGTCATTACATTGACTTTTGACAGTTTGATGTATTGATGTTGATGTATAATTATTCTTACATATCTTATTGTACATATAAACACAGACGTTTTTCGTGTTTCACTTTGAGCTCACGTTTTTATTATAGTTGGAATTCTTAAATGGAAATTACATATATTTTTATTTGTTCATATGAGAAAATTCTAAATTTATGTAATATATAATATAATATAATATAGTATAATATAATAAATTAAAAAGAAGTGCCAGTGTAAAATTGCATTTAAAAGGATTTATACTTTGAGGCTTCCATGAGAAATATCTAACAACTTTATTATTATTATAATTACACAGTTATATTTTGTTCATGCGCAGCATAAAATAGAACCAAACAATATACACGGAACAAAGTCGAAGACTGTATTACTTTACGGAATACTTATTCGTAATCTGAGATGTGGGAGAACATGATTTTCGAATACGCAATTTTTCGAGAATAAAACCCTAGCAGTCTCGAAAGATGTATATAGCACGGACACGCACCACAAATATCCGCGGTGCAGAAAAGTAAATGTTGCTACGTAGTTTACATCCACTTCTTCAGGGGTCGTTAGTGCACGAGGGCATTTTGAGGTAATGTGCAAAAGGCCGTCAGTCCTCTCTTAGGTTTCTCTCTGTCGTTACTTGGAGTGTGATCAGAGGATGGTATAAGGTGCATGAAATTCAATTGAATTAGATCTGTTATTTTGATTTTACGGATGATTGATTATATAAATCCTTTAATTTTCTTTGGTAAATGCAATTTTACGGTCGATATTCGTATTCAGTCGACGACCCGGTATATCATGAAAGCAGGTTACCGACAATCAAACAAGCAACTATATTCCATCCATTTGATACGGAAACTTCATGAGCGAAGTTTATCAGATTCTTGTTTTCTATATAAATATATGCTATATAAATAAAAAAGAACTGATGTATTGCACATCTTGAAAAAAAGCTGATTGAGTCACAATCTTTGCTTGAATTCGCGATATACGCAAAGCAATTTCTCGGATCATTCATCTTTTGTCTGATTCTTCAACTATTGACTTTTCTTTAACAATAAATTATAATTTCAAGAAAAGTCAAATTATGTATTAATTAAATATAAAAGAGTATTTAAATGTTATGAATTGATTTATTTCTACATATCAATAAAAAATGTATTTATTATACTTTTTCTTTATTGAATTAGAATTAATTATATAGGCCATATAGTGCGAAAGTAAAAGTAAAAATTTTAAACAATATATTAATTAAAAGTAACATTATTAAAATTGTCAGTACTTAGACATATTAAAACTATTGCAAAACATTGTCTTGATGTTTGTGAGGCATTATATAGAAGCGGATACTCTTTAAGTTGCCCTAGTTTCTAAGAGAGGATTGTATTATACATCATGTTGTATTATGTGCTGTTTCTTTACTATATCCATTTATAGGTAAATTACATCAGTGTATTATAACCTTATAATTAATGCATCTACATTATGACGTCGTAACTGTTGCATCTCACATCATCGATCGATTTTCCAAAGAGCAAAAAGCCTAACAAGATGTGTGTCAATCAGAAATTGCTTAGTGCATACAATTAGAAAAGAAATATATATATATATATATATATATATATATTTCTTTTCTATTATAATAATATATATAAAATTGTTTTTTTAATGTTTAGGTTCATATCAAAAGAGGTAATTATGAAAAATAATAAAATAACACATATTCTATAAATAATTTATTTATTTATAATGCGCAATTATATATATAATATTTGGTTGCAATAGGCAACTATGACAAAAGCCTTTTATTATGTATTAAATATTATCTGGTCATCAGTAACGATTTTCGGTAACAAAATCGTTATTGATGAGCAAGTTATATTTAATAAATAATGACGTTTGTGGCGCGATATTATTTATTGCAATAAATTCTACAATTATGCATTGTAATGAACTATACGGAAAATCAATGCACTTTAATAAATTTTAATTTATAGACTTTGAATTTATGTCATAATAATATCAAATACATTAAATGTTTTTCTGTGAATAATAATAATAATAATAATAGTAATAATAATAATAATGTATTAAAGTTGTCTATACGTTGCTTAACCACGTCAACAGTTTTCCCAAGAAGGAACAAAATCATTCTTTAACACACAATATGAAAGAGAAAGAGAGAGAGAGAGAGCGATTTTCTAACGGTTCACTATCTTCTAAAGATAACCCGGCACGATAAATCGATATTTGTCCCCGTCTCTCTCTTTTTTTTTTTCTATTCTTCGTTACGTTCGATTGTGTAATGGGTCTGTACATACGCGACTGTGCCGTAACTGCAGTGCATACATGCACCGCACCCCGGGTCGGGGATTCGTGTCCGGTGCATCTGTTGCATCCCGCACGCAGGTGAACGCGCGCGCACGCTCCGCCGGGCGCGGGAGAACGGGTTCGAAGCGCGGGGGCGACCGGCGATGGTGGTGCTGCTGGTGCTGGCGGTGGTGATGGTGACGGTGGTGGCGGTGGCGGCGGCCGCTCTCGGAAGAGGTGGCCGCGCCGTGAAGACGCGCGGGGGTTGGAAAAACGATAGGGAAAGCTCGTAGCGGGCTACCGGTTACTACGCGGACGCATGCCCGCTGATAGCTCAGTGGAGCGCGCGACTTCGTGCCGTAAGCACATTTCCGAGTGAATCTCTTTTTTCTCTCTCTCTCTCTCTTCTCTCTCTCTCTCTCTCTCTCTCTCTCTCTCTCTCTCTCTCTCTACTCTACTACTACTACTACTACTACTACTACTACTACTACTACTCTCGCACACACACACACACACACTACACTATCTCTCTCTCTCTCTCTCTCTCTCTCTCTCTCTCTCTCTCTCTCTCTCTCGTCAAATGTGTAAGTGTAGGTACGCGTGTGCGCGTTTCTTTCTCGCCTCGCCTTGCTTCACTTCACCTCTCATCTGCTTGTCTGTCTCCACCTCAACCTCGCTCGTCGCCGCGAGGATGGCAGGCACGTTCGCCGGCAAATAAAATCCGTGTTGGGCGATGCAGCGATGGGGGTGGTGATAATCGCAGAAGAAAGGGAGTAAGGGGAAACGCGCATCCTGAGGGACTTTTTGTGCATTTTCACGAATGATATCGAGATAACGAGACTATGAACATAGATCGAAAGTGATAACGAGAAGCTATGAGAAAAGACTAGTGAATATGATTAGAGGAGTAATATTTGAAAATTTATAGATATCACACGTGAAAAAGTAGGGTTGAAAGGAAAGTGATATTTGAAAGAAGACGAAAGAAGCAAAGAAAGCAAAGGGAGAAGAAGAAGAAAAAGAGAGAGAGAGAGAGAGAGAGAGAGAGAGAGAGAGAGAGAAAGAGAGAGCTTTGATAATGTCTAACAGATCAAAATATCTTAAGTGTATGACATGTTTGTGTTTTCTCTTCAGATGTAGCGAATATTTCGTAAAGAGTGCGTTAGTTATCTTATTTCGTAAAAAAAAATTTTGAAATCAGAAGCTACGGGGCTTCTTGAAAATCATAACTATTGCGGATACCACCAAAAGAGAAGCAATGTGGTGAAGAATATAGAGCGAGAAAGAAAAATATCAACATATTTCTTCGTGAGATCTAGAAGAAAGAAACCACGCCATAATATTGAACACGAAATCTGCGAACAATAATGATCGAGGAAGACATAAAAAGGCGAAGAGAAGAGAAGAATTACGGGTTGACTTAAATGAATATATGTCACTAACATTAAGACGGAAAACAAGAGAAAAAAGAATGAAAATTATGAATAATGTCCCCACTTTCTTCCCTTTATTAAGCGTCAATATCACGAGATATTAAGGATACTTTAAACTGAGTTTTTTTATCTGATGTTGTAAAATGAGAGATTATATGAAAATTTTAGTGAAAAAAATCATTCGTATTATTTTTGTTTAATGTGCACACTTTACTTCTTCCATTGCTTTACTGTATTCATATCGATACATGTACTCTTGAGTGCATACCTCACTGTAGCATATACACGTCGCGATAATCCGTACAAATAACCGTATTGTAAAACAATTTAATCGGACATTCATGCCTTTACATATCCGCCGATCTTTTTCTCTTTCGGACAACCCCCTTTTCATCTGTCGAAATACGTACCGATATACGTTTATTTCTAACCCGATAGCCGGAACTGATAGAAAGGTTTCGCCAGCTGTTCGTCATGCAGAACTGTTACAGTTGCTTTCACCAGCTTTTCTCATCCGATGTCGAAGCGTGAATTTTCACATTGTGGAAGAATATCCGCATATTTCTGTTTATACAAATAAAACCTCATTGATTCTAATTTCACTTATTACAATTCCAATGTAGGGAAAATAATCTAAAGTAATTACATTCCTAATTCGAGAAATGTGTATTATGAGAATCTGCATATTACGTAAGAGAATATCAATTGTTGATCCCTTTAAATATATTTACGTGAGAGATGTTTATCTTATAAACAACTGACAATGAGCTAAACGCTATATGTATTTCACGAAATGGAAATGCGAGATATCAGTGATATATCCCATAGGAGGAAAGTATAATAAATATTTGAACAGCTATAGTATTTTTCCGAACCGCTATGCGATGACTCACACTTAAGTATTCCATTGTGCAGAGAGTTCTGCAAGCATTGCCCTGCATAGCAGGCGTTTCCAAAAATACACGTTTCGTTTTAGCGTTTCGCGCACGTCGATATGCAAACGCATCAGTAATTCATGGACTGTAGCTCGTTGCAGAGTTGCAGCAATAAAGAGAAGAAAACTAGGAAATTTATTAGAAATTTCCGAGCTGTAATGGGCGAAGAGATTCCTCAGAGTACTCTTTAATGCTATCAAATAATAAAACATTCTTCGCAATGATAAAATCGATAGACACGTTCTTATCTCTCCTTCTTATTTTCCCACTTCTTTTTCAACATTATATTGCTCTTCTTTCATTTTTCTTTTAGTGATAATATATTGATTATGAAATTAACGACGAAAGGCTAAATCTAATTTAAAAAAAATTATCCTAAAGTTCATTCCGATATTTTCTCTTGTTTTCGGAAATAAAGATGATAACACGAAATAAAAAGTATCGAGTGAAAATGAGTGTTTGCAAGACGGCGTGAACTATAAAGTGATTTCAAAGTGACAAGTATTGAACGCGATCAAACGGCGAGATTCTGCTTTCAGCTCCGACCTCTCCTTCCAGTTTTGCTTGTTCCGTTGTCAAGAGTATTGATATTTCGCTGAAAACACTCGCAAAGACACGCAACTGACAGCCAAAGCATGAGAGACGTATATTTGTCCCCGACAAAAGATGTGTCCAAGAGCTGATCTTAGGACTCGTTCATGTCACTTGCCGAGTGTCTGAGGAAGAAAAATAATAAACGGAAACCGACAAACACGCAGAGGATGGAAGCATGATTCTGATACCACGGGTCCGGCGAACTCGACGGAAAACTAGAAGAAGAGCGTCTTGAGGTCGAAGAGAGATATCAAAGGGAAGGGTGGAATGACGAGAGATTGCGGGGCTATGGATACCCGCGAGGACGGCGGAGTCGGTCGATCGCGAGGCTCGAATCTGTTGACTTAACCGTCTCCAAGGGGAGGCTCTCGGCATGCGTCCGGTGGAGCCGAACGGGACGTCGTCGTACTTCTGTTTAAGTTACGCATTACGAGAGATTACGTTCGCGACATGACTTCGGCAAAGAGAATTACCGCGTATCGTTGACGTCACTCGCGGAATATCAATGTCCTCGAGACGCGATTCGAAGGAAGACTCGCGCCTTTTGCTAATGCCATCGCAGGAGATTATTTCGAATCGGAGTCGAACCCTGATATTTTCTGTGGTATGTACGTGACCCCAACGACGTGGAAAGAAATTTGCGGCAGTACAGCCTCGAAAAGACCGGGCACCGAAGACAGTACAACTTTGTGTCCCTGGTACGGTACCGTTTCCTGAAGGACGAGGCTAGGTAGTGCGTGCGTATGTGTGTGTGCGCGCGCGATTGTGTGAAAGAGGAAAAAAACACGGGGAACTCAAAGATACCTTTCGTGCGGTGGATACCTGCGGCTGAGTATCTCTTCAAATTGCTTCAATTGTCTACACCTCGTGCCAGGCGCTTGCGAATATCGTACCGGATCGTGCAAGATCAGCTGTACGAATCGGTATCACACGGTACCGTCGAAGAATGAAACAGTCTGGCAAAGGATCGTGAGGAATAAAAAGGTGCGTTTTAGTTTGAAAAAGCTGATAAAGAAAATACTATTCACAAAATATAGTTATCCTGTAGTTATCTTTCCCCATTGAATCTTATTTGAAATTCACTTTATTATGTGCAAATAGACGAATCTATTTGGTACATCTTTACATAGAATTCTTTTCGTTAATAAATTTAATACTAATTTCAAATAAAATAAACATTATCTATTCAAAAAAGAAGATTTTTGCTTTTATTACGGACTTTATTTAGTAAACCAATGTTATCACAAAATAAGAGAAGAAATATATAGACATCTAATATTCGCAATAACGGCTAAATGAGATCTATTTTTAGAGATCTCAATTTTTCCGGACAAAAGCCTCTTTCACAATAAATACTACGGTACGCCGCGCAGTTCTATCTTACAGCAGTTCCCAGGATTTTTCTTTCGATCGAGCTTCAACTCATTTTTATCCAATAACCGTGCAATAAGCTCATATTCCCAGCTATCTAGTCGCCTCGATGATGTTTTAAAATAAATGTTTTTATCTCTCACTAAAAACACCTGAAAGGATAACAAATAATAGTTTCCCCTGATGTATTATCAGTAATATTTCCTTCATTTGCTTATAACAGGAAGTTCATAAAACTAATATGTCTGTTTTATAAAAAATATTGTTTATTCTTACATGGTACTATACATATTGTATGTATTTTTTGTTAAAGAAAATTTTTTACGCCTATTTAAAAGTACATCAGATCAGACAGATACTAGTCTACTTTCAAACTTATTGGAAACAGATTATTGGAATATTTATTGCGGGATCGAAGAATTTATTGGTTAAATTGATTTAATATAAATTTATCTTTGTATGCACAGAATATTATAATTAATTTGCGTATTCTTAGTTTCATTATCATCAATTGAGATAATTGACGTTTTGTCACACACACACACACACACACACACACATATATATATATACATAGTTAATTCAGATTTTGTCATATCAAAAGATGAAACTTTTTTGTGCAACACAAATGTTTGATACTTTAATAATTTTTCAGTACGCCGACAATTAATCAGATTGTTAATTAGGTTCTTTATGGATAACATAATTCAATACATTAATTTTATCACATCAAAGGGAACGATATAGTAACTTATTCTACTCTAAGCAAGACAGACGATAGTCATTTGATTGAGACCATCCTCTCGATAGCTTTCACGCTACTCTGAACATCTATGTTTCCCTCTACAGACCTTACTAACGAGATGCGTGAGACATATCCGATGTAGTGACATCTCGCTTATTATTAACTGAGTAATTGGCGAGAAAATCGATGTGAAACTTGCGTGAAATTGTATGTACAGGCAAGTTTCAACGAATTTATCGAGTAACAAATTAAAAAATAAATAGAAAACGTAAAAATAAAAATCTCACAAATATACGATATTAGAGGAGTTATTCTTTCGACCATATATTGGAGAATAAGTTAGAAAGCATCAATTATAGAATCGACATCGAAAATTGAAAAGATTTTAAACAATCAAGCATTGACAAACAGTTAGTTAAATGTAATTCTTTTATTGAATTTAATTAAATACGACAGAAATTTTATATTTAATACTTAAATATTACTAAAAATAATTAATATTGACAAACAAAATAAGACAATGATTATAAACTATAAAAGAAAAAAATTTTTTTCAGTTTTTTTTAAATTGATTAAATATTTTATACTCTTGACTTTTTTCTTTTTTCTAATCTCGCACTTTTCGTTGAGCGCAAACGGAATGACTTTGAAAAAGTCACTTGACGGGTAAAAACTTTTTAAATATCGTTGATATATAAACTATCGTTGATATAAAATTGAATGTCAATCTCTATCTGAAGAGTTTTCGCGTTGGCTGACGTAATAGAATTTAGGCTTATGTGTAGCATGCGTGTACACTTAATTATCAGCATATAAAACTATACGACGAGTTTTAATATTTGTGACAGAATGTTACCCGTTACCATCATTATATCATCATCTTGTCACTATATGAACATAGATATACCTCCATCAAGCATATCAATTTGTAATATCTGCAAAGCTATGCACCAGTTCTATTGAACTCCGTTAGTGTATGCAAATGCATGGCACGTAGTTGCACGTTTTGCTGTATAGCGATCGTTACAACGTTATCACAGAAAATAAAAAATCTCTCAAGAAAAGACTATACACGAGAGAAACAACGAATAATAGTTACTTATAATTTAACGCTATAACACATGGAATATAAAAATAACTATTTTTCTAATCTTTATTATAGATGATTACATTACATGTGTATTAATTGAGGATTCATTTTTTGATACAAATCATTAAACAGAGATATTTGACAAATATTATTTAAATCTTAAATTCTTTTTGTGTACAAAATCTCAATTCTTATTTTTTAACACGTTGTAAAAAGCTGTTTTCTCAGTTTTGTTAAAAGAAATTATAAATTTTAATTCGACGTAAATATGCCTTAAATAGCACAATCATAAAATGTTGAACGCGCATAGGCACAAACAGAAAATTTGTGAATCGCATGCTGCTATTTTTCTATGACGCGTCAATCGATCGTATCTCCCGGAACGGGGAATACCCGCGAAATTGAAATGGCCGTGGAAGATCACAGATGGGAGGAGGGAGGAATGCAATTTCTGCCGCGATACGAAAATTTTCGATGCCATTTCTGCCGTGCCACCATTCGAGGTTACTGAGCCATCGCACCTATTTCGTAGGATTAAATCTTTAGACATGTATTTCACGTTGATGTTTTGAATTAGAAAAAGAGAGATAACGACAATCATGTTGATGTATAAATAAAAAAAGTAATTACATATCCATATAAAAGGAAGCATCTTATTTCATTACTGCAGTTTAATTTTACAATTAAATATATCAAAAAATTATTACAAAACATATTATTAATCCTAACAGTTAGAATATTGTATTTAATGTAATTGTTATGATAGACATTAAAATTGTTAAAAGAATGTAATACGTGATAGTATTTTTTAAGCAGCAATATTTTTGACCTGGATCAAAATATAACAACATGGGATAGAACATAGCATAAATCTTTATTTACATGTAATAGTTACATACAATAATACATGTTATACATATAATTATATACATACAATAGTTACATACAATAATACATGCTATACTTATAATTGTACATACATATAAGTTTATTAATATTGACAACAACAATGTGTATATTTCCTAGTGCGCATAAACTAGAAAAATAGATGAAAATAATTTTTAAAAATATTACTCTTAGTTTTTGGATTATAGTATCACTAATCTCATATTATATGATCGTAATATAAAATAAATACAAAAATTTGCAATAACAAATTATAACAAATATTCTATTTCTTATAAATTTTCTCTTTATAAAAACATTTTAAATATTCTACTAAAGAGATGCGAGCTAAGCATATTGTGAACGGCTATTTTAACTCTGTGGATAGTAAAAAGTTGATTCTAACTTCATAAGCGAACAAGAAATTGTCATTAAGGTTTAACGCTTCAAGCACTAGTAAAACAAACTTTTGTTCCCCGTCGCGGTAAAAACCTTTTCACGTTCGTCGATAATTTTCACTATTGTAGGCGTTGAACTTAAAGTATGGCATGATAGATTGGCACAATAAAAAATAAATTATAAACCTATTTTACATATATTAAACAGAATTTTGTATAAGCCAGATACCATCTTGTACATAATTTCCATTTTTATATTAGCAATCTGATATAATGTAAATTAATATATACATATTTTTTAGTCACTGTTACTACACTTATATGTTTCGACGGAAAATTCTATTGTGTCTTTAGAGTGTACGTGTCGATAGACGATGACCGACTGGCCGTCGTCGTGGTGGAGATGACTACCAGGTTAGTGGCTCGTCCCGAAGACGACGACGACGACGACGAGGTCCACGAAGGGGCACGAGACTCGGCCGTGGGCTATCACTGCCACTGATAGAGCCGGCATCTCGTCGCAGCTCACATCGATGCCGACTGCCACATCCACGAAACAAGGTATACATCGTTGAATACGTTTCTGCAACATATCACAATTTTCGTGTACGTTTCATAAATCAAACAAAATAGACAAAAATTTTTTTGATTGATTAATTTTAGCTACAATTACTACTACAAGAGAATTTCTATATGGTTGAAAAATATATTTTTTTATACAAGACACTCGTACTATACTATATTCAAAGCTGTACTACACAAATTCTAGAAAAATGATAACTAAAGTCATATTATTATGCCTATATCATTATTATTACGCCATAATTATACAAAAATTTGAAATTTGGACAATTTTGACAAAGTCTTTAATTGGTTATTACGAAATTAGGATTTTAATAAGAATTCTTAAGAACATTATACATATAATATTTTACAAAAGATTAAATTCACGTCTTTTGCTATATTTGTAATAACTATATATGTACTTCCAAGTAAATTTACTCCATTAAAACTCTTGCTAAAAAAGTTTTAATTTGAAATATATATACAGAGAGAGAAAGAGAGAGAGAAAGATGCAGCAAGATAAAATCATTGTAATAGTGAGAACAAGTACGTTACTGGGGCAATATTAGTCGATTCACTTTGCTATCTTCCATCACTCTGTTCCCGATTCCATTTCACAGTTAATATACCTAATGAAACAAAAGAAGATGTTTTGTCGTCGTATGCCATGTTTAATTATACAGCAACTGGGTAAGGGGACTTCTTATCGATAACTTTCAGTGCTCAAGCACACCGAAACGGGTAGAAGGCAGAGACACGTTTTAATCAGAACAATTTGCTACTGAATCTCAAACAGATATGGTCGCATTAATCAACATTCCTCACAGAGAGCTGTGCAAAGCACATCTATAATTAGTCTAACAAAATAACGAGAGATTCACATGTTTGCTCGCTCAGAGAGTGTAACTACTTTGATGAGCAGAGAAACCGCATATAGTAAAATTCAGTGCAAAAGTAAAACGTTGATGCTTCTATTTTGAATAAACGTTGATGTTACCGCAATTTACATTAACAAAATAATTCTTGATGCTTGCTATTCTTTTAACCGTGTCGGTTCTCTAATGCAACATCCTGGGTCTATTCTGGAGAGATATCCGAAGTTCTTTAAAAATATACGTGTACTCTATGTGGAATAATATTTTTCTGTGCATTGCGTATCAGTGCTCTCAAATCGCCATCGTATCGAATCGTTATTGAAGAAACGATTTACCTCAAACCGTCGCAAACTGCGGAATTGTCAGCGGAAAATATCGGGGAACGGGGAAAGGGGAAAGAGGAGAAAGGGACATGGACGACTAGTGATCAACGTCGAGGTAGAGTCGGCGGTATTTAGGACTCATTGTTCGTCTAGTGGTTGCCATGCATTGACTCGATAGACGTGCCTGTAGCTTGGCTCTATCCATCATTTGTCCCCTTTCGCCTTTATTCATCTGCCCCGCAGCTTTTCTCGTGGGGAGGCACTAAGATCTCTTAACGGTACTTTATCCTTGCTCCCCGATCTCCCCTTGAACTTTGATATTTACCCTCTTGTTGTTGCTGCTTGCCATAAACGATTGACGCGGATCTACCGAAACAGTCGTGAGGTCATCTTTCAATACATAAAAATAGAATCATCAATACTTAGAAGAGAAGTGACAACACTGACCAAAGTACTTGTCGATATTTGTGACAATATGCACGCGACACACAGGCGTAAAGTTCGCTCTTGATTTGCATTCTTAGGATATCTCGCGAGACAACCTGATCAGTCATCGCGCGAATTCTACGTGAACACGTTGACGTCTCGGCGATTTAAAGAATTCAGAGAAATAAACGTGTCTCCTACCGCGATACCGAAATTCCATTGTAAATGCCTCCACGAATACTGATTTCTTCGCGTTCCTGCGAGCAAAGAACAGTAGCTTTTCTCCACACGCGGGCTCGCATGTTCATCTATACGTTCCATTTGTCTCCCCCTTGAAGTATCGATCGTCGAACGACACCGACTATGAAACTCTACGAAACTTGCGAGAGGTAACCTGTGGAATTGACAGAGCAAAAAGCTCCTTTCGGATCTGAAGTTCGGCGCGCGTGGAGAGATTTGCAAATTCGGCGCCCCCGAGCACGAACGCTCGCGAATATCCGTTCTATGCAAATCGGCAACCCGCATGGCAAACGCGTTCGCGGACGAATTCCGCATACGAATTACCGAAAAACGATTACTATTATACGCTACGCATGGATACTATAGCCTTAAAATTTAATATTCACACGTACATACACGTATACTAGGGAGAATGTATATTTACGTTGTGTGAACTATCGACATCGATCGTTTGTTTATTCTGTAGTACATGATGAATAATTCCAAAAAAATATTTGACAAATATTTTTTTGAATATGTGCAAATTCTTATTTTGCTATTCTTTTAAATTTTATCACAGTTTTATTATTGGATATCTTCAAAAGTTTTTTCGGGAAAAAGAGATTATGATAATTGTATACATATATAAATTAATTTATACATTACTAAATTAAATTTTTTAAATAGAAATGTCTTTATTTTCAAATAATGTAATATTTTTAGTTGGCATAACCTTTAGCATTTAACGTAACTAACATAAGCATTAAAAAAACATAAACGTTAGAACAAAAGCTTTGAAGAAATATACATATATGTTATGTATAATATGAAAGTTAATAGTATTTTTAATTGTTTTATCAAAAAAATTGTTTGTATTATGAAAAATATGTTCATTAAAAAAGCATTAACGGATCATGATTGAGATGTAATTTTGCTATCGGCATTTTCCTTCTTTTTAAGCTTCTGACAGCATAAGCTAAAGTACATGTAAATATTGAACGTGCATCATTTTATCTATAAATAAAATCACTGAACACACGAAACCAATTATAGATGCAATAACGTTTTTATATCAGATGAACAACCGAGCGGATGTCAATAAATTATCGCGCATTCTCTTCGCGTATTTCACAATAAATTCGATAAATTTACACCAAGGAAAAAGTAGAACGTTACAAAACTCTTATTGTCTTCAGCACAGATAGATTATAGCCTGAATTTTCCGGTCTCCGTCGAGGCCATGTTTATTCTGTCTATTGATCGCAGGATATCACAAATAGCGTATGTAATCTACTTATGAAATCTATAAAGTTATAGGAACAGACTGAAAACTCATCCCAGTATTCATCCGAACAAAAATGCGGTTACTCATTTTTATCTAATAAAAAGAAATGTTTATCCCAAACATTTTCCTCTGTGTTTACACGAATTAAAAATTTGGAATCGTGATATCAGGAAGTGCATATGAAATTTTAGAAAGATGATTAATACTAGGAAATGAAAATTGATAAATGTGTTGTGTGTGAATTAATCTACGGATACATTTATTTTGTTTAATTAAAATATGACAATGACAAAATATCATTAAAACAATTAAAAAACATTACGATATGAAGAAAACGATATATTGAATACGTTATGGTCCAATCAGTATCGATTGATGAAATTTGTGGCGGAATAATGTTATTGGAATATTAAAATCGTTTCTCGATAATTCTCTTTGCCATATTCATGAGCTTTCTTTCATCGTGTTCATCGATCATATCAGTCAAGGTAGTCAGCTGTCTGAGGAATTAACAGCGAAGTCAGCACTTACGTAAATGTTCTAGCATAGCTTGACATATATAGAGTCGAAAAATTTTGCAGAATATTGAAACTGTGAAAAATTCTTTTTCGACTTACTTGACTATGTTGGAATTCGACATCTTAATTAAGGATAAGTATTTCTTTGAAATACAATTTTCGATTTTTTTTTTACTTTAATTGCACATTTGCAATGAATGTCTTTCAACAGCAGTACTTTTAAAACTTGTTTTCAAATATTTTATTTTTTGCAATATTAAAACAAAGCATTATTTTAAAACAAGCTTATTTTTCTTTCTACACAATCTATTTATTTGCAAATCCTTAAACTAAGAGTATTAAATCTCACATACAAACACACACACACACACACACACGCAAAATGATATTTTGAATTACTCTCGCTACAAATAAAATTTTTTTTAGTTTCACTACATTTTTTTTTAATTTCCTTGCATTTTCTCCTTTATGAAAATGCGCTTCTGAATTTTCACTTGACCTCTATATGATCTTACAGCTGAAAGTACGTACTTGAATATCTCTTTTTATTCATCTGCACATTTGTACGTATTGTATTAATTTCTATAAAGAGACATTTTTCTTCAATTTCTTCAGTATATCTCTATTAAATTTTTTTAATGATTTAAACATTATTAATGATTGAAACATTATTTTATCGTACACAATATAATTAAATATATTATAATTAAAATGATATAACAAAAGATTTGGAGTTAATCATTAAAAATATCCGACAAGAGATTGCGGTTAAGATCTTGTTTGCAACAGGAATCAAACGCGGCTCAGTTTTATCAGCGGAAAGAAGCGAGTTAGGAAATCTGATAAAGGAAATAAAGTAAGAGGCTTCAGGTGCATCGGATCGTTAAAAGGAAACCGAAAAATCTTCTTCGTCGACAAGCACACGGCAGTGAAATCGGAGAGGCGATCGACGAGGCGTAAAATTCGTTGATAATAGACCTGGAGAACTTCTTTTTCGTCTGCACATGAAATTGCCAAACGAATATACCAAAAGCTGCTCAAAAGAGAACAAAAGCACTAAGCAATGAAATAAAAAATGTTGACTCTTGAATTGTCAAATAATGCATTACGGTACGTCATTCGAATTGATCATCACTTCGTGAGTTAATTTTCGATGATTGACTATTGTTATTATATACTTAGAATATTTTATGTCTGCTGTTTGTTATATCAAATTTATTGACTACATTTTGGTGCATAGTAGTTAATCATTTATGTGGACGACGAAAGCTTTCAAAAGAAGTTCCAAGTGGAGCATACATTAGAAACTGGGTCATATTTGGATCATCTTATTTGACTACTTATCTCTTTCTCTTTTTTTTGCATAAAAATTATGGAAAAATGGATATTTCGAATATTATTTCCAAATATTTATTGAACGTTTCCAGATTCTCCCGATAAAAAGTGTTTTAATTACCAGTATCTCTCTCGCCATTGGAAATTCTTATAACCTACGAAGTTATTTAAAGTTGCCAAACTTTGCGACGTAATTACCGCGTTACAACTTTCGGTTAATATTCCTCATAGAGGAAGGAACGTCAGCCTCTTATACGCGTAAAATCTTTTGACACTAAAATACACAAGGCATACAGGTTGAAAAATATTATTCAAATTTATGGGAAGGATTCGATAATATTAACATTATAAAGCGTGTGAATAATTTCCAAAAAAGCATATCTAATATTGAGAATGATTACAAAAATTAAAATTTATTAGTTCGTAATTTACAAACTGTTTAAAGATTGTCAACAGTTTATAGCAATAGCATTTATATTTATTGTAATTTGAAAGTGAAAAGTTATTGAATTTTTGGAACTTTTTGTATTTTTTTTCAAACTAATAATTGATTGTTATGAAAATAAAAGTTTTGATAAACTTTGAAAAGAATCGTACTACATTTGTATGCTGCAAACCAAGTCGGCTAGGAATTCTATAAACGAAATTTTGATTATTTGTCGACTACGCATTGCCACAATTACAATTAAGGTCCACGATGGAGCTTACTCCATCATCCGCATTCATTTTATTGACATCGCAATATTGGGGATATTGATCAAATGTAATATATGTAGGTACGTTGCGGGAGAAGCAGCAATCTATTAATCACGTTAACTTTACAGGACGCAGTGAGTCTGTACCACAAACTGAAACTAAGCTACTTATTTATAAATAAACGTATATTCTCGTAAATGGAATTAAATAAATGTAAATTACATTATTATTTGAATGTTGTCAAAATTGCTGTTGAAATTATTTGCTAAAGCACTTCTATTATTTATAAAATTAATTTCAAGTCTTGCCGTGTTATGAATGTAATATTAATCAGAATTTATTAGAAACAAATATTAGCACAAAAGTATGCGTGCATGTAAGTTACACAAAATCAAGATTGAATATTTAAATAAATATGTTAAAATAAAATATAATAACGATGAAACGCATCGGATTAATTTATTTCTTGGAACAGATTGAAAACTGAAGCTTAATTCTTCTGAGCTTTATTTGTTATCAGCGTCGTAGGTTTATTATCAGGGCATATGTGCACGAAATGTAATTTGCACTTGGTGTAGATCAGAAAGATTATTACAGCACAATAGAATTTACATAGTTTGTAGGGTAACGGGTAGCTTTAGATAGCGATACATAGATAGTTATACACGAATAGCAAATAGGGATCCCCTTCTCCGAAATCGCCTAGCAGTGAGTCAACTCGAACTGAGATCCGATCATATATAGCCCGAAGTCGAAACTAAAACAGAAACTCGAGCCGCGCGCATCATCTGTCGAATTAAAATGTTATAGCCGAAAAGCATATTAGAGCTATTAGCGCTACTATATGTGTCAATATTATTTTTAGCAACCGCGCATCGCTGGAATTTTAAATGGGCGATCTTGCTTTTAGCTCGCCGCAGTTTGCAATAGTTGACGGCATAAAAGAGTTCTCTTTGAAATATTTTGCAATAACAACTTGTAGCGATGTAAATTTATAAGATATATGTATATAAATATGGAAAGAATGCTGTTTAAAGATATATATAAACATCTGAAATTGACGTACTTATTAGCTTATTTGATTTTGCTAGGTATAACGTGCAAATTGAGAGTCACTGAGGCTTTTAAATCAGCCCCTTCCTCCCCTCGTATGCTGTTTAGTTGCTCGTTCTTCGGCCAGATAAGCCACGTTAAAAATACACCGGGACATCCCTGTCTCTTCTGTCCTCTTCTGCTTCGCGAAGATCTTTGCCCGGCCACTACAATGCTTTCACGCCGCTCTTCTTTCCTTTCTCATTCACATCACTTTTCCCTTAATCTTCCTTTCCCCTCTTTATCTCCCTCATCCTCCTTTTTTTTTATCCGTCTCCTCAGCCGTAGGAAGAAATGTCAGCGAAACAGCCGAACGAAATCTGTTAAAGGTATCTTTTCATTGGATCTGATGGCGTAAGAAGAAGGTAGTTTGATGGATAAGCGTTACGGCAGAAAAATTCAATGTCAGCGCAAATGTAATTTAGGACGAAAGAAGGATAACGCAGCATAGTACAGACAGAGAAATAGACGAATGGTTTCCCCATTCCTGCATAAATCCCTTAAGAATATTTGAAACAGAGATTGAGAGAGAGTATAGAATCAAGAGTAATATGACATTAATTTGACTAACTTCTAGAATTTGCTGCGAAATTTTCGAATAAGATACCTCTAACTTCGTACCGTAAATACAAACAAGTTGTTAATTTTAACAATTCTAATATGGGTAATACATATGTAGATTAGAAATTGAATATTGCAAATAAGATTGTATTTTTAATGAAAAATTTGTTATTTTATCTTTCTATTTTTAAAGTCAAATTTCATATAAAAAATAAATTACTTTAAATATTTGATTTATCTTTTCACAAATGACTTTCTTCTTAATTACTTTGTGATTTTCAAGAATTTCCATTCCTGCAGCGCAACAACTAAACGTATTAAATATAGGTACATTGACGAATGCTATAATACCTACACAGATACATAAAATAAAATTAATAATAAACATAGTATTTCCCAAATGTTCAGCCAATTTGTAAAAGATTAGTTGTAAATTTAAATATGGAAATAATCGAATATACATATATGTATATACATATAAGAGCGATATGATGTAGCAGAATATGTCACATGGTGATATTTTCCACGCTTGAAAGCATCTAATAGGTCATGTTAATTAGAGGCACGCTAACGGATGTGAATTAACAACAGTATGAATATTCTTCTCTCTCTTTCTCTCTTCCCCCTCTCTTATTTTCTTTCTTTTTCCTTCCCTTTCGTGCATATTTTAATCTTATTTTAAAATATATCTTTTTAGAGAATTTTAATCAATATTCCCCTCATTTTAGGTGCTCATTTTATTATTAATAATGCTACTTACATATGCACAGTTGTAAAAAATTAAAGTTTTGTTAAAACTTTAAATTACAGTCACATATAAAAATATCGCCGTTACAGGAAACACTTAACACGGAAATTATGTACAAATTTACGAAAGAATAATCTTAAATAATTTTTGCATAATTGTTATTTTTAAAGTGCTTCTAACGATAATTTTCATACGTTTGGTGCTATCAAAGAAAATTTTAGAAAATTAATGAAATAAGATCTAAAAGTTTTATATCAAAAATTTAAAACATAATTATTTTATTTCTTTAAAAGGATATGAAACCTCGCAAATATGAAATATTATTAGACAAAAGCAGGGTATTTCTTTTTCGCCTTGTTTTGTTCCTTCTCGCCTCGTCACGAACCACTCGATTCTTTTCATGTCGGCCGCTGCAATAAGCCATCTTAAAGCTCACTTCGAGGTTCTCTTCTTAAACCTATTTCGATGAAAGGAGTAAGGACCATGAGGAACAAGGACAAAGAATGTAAGAACAAGCGGGCAATGAGATCAGCCGAACTCAATGTGCGTTTTCGAACGTATTAATGCACCATGACAAAATGAAAGAAAAACTAAAATAAAATTAAAAAAGGAAAAAAGTGAAAGGAAACGTCGCCAACGATTATGTCGTCGCGAAACGTCCTTTCGCGCCCAAGGTGACCCAGAAAGTCATTTGAATTTAACCTGGGCTACGATAAATGGCAAACTTCGTCGACAAGCAGAATAGGACGTAGATTAACTGCGCTTTGTACCGTGGATCGATACAGTTACAATGAAACAGAAAGGCTAATGGATTTGAAACATGAATTTTTACGTTCGGCATTCCGCAAATGGAATATCCCATTTTGGTCGAGGAAGAATTCCGCAAATCGACATTTCAATATAATCCGGGAGTAATTGTGTGTTGGACTAAATTTTATATTTTATATCAGTCAAATACACCGTAGTGTATCGTCTTTCTTGCTTCACCACGTACGTACAATACGCGAATTTGCTCGCGAGGATTACCATACGCAAAGTAACTTGCGATTTCGTGCCCAATTACGAAATGTAATAGCAGAGCAATCCATTTACGCAAACGTGATTGGACGTAACAGGGAAAAGTAGTCCGCCTCGTGTCAGAACTTTCTGACTTAATATACGAGTTCCTTCGCATTTTCCGACTATTACCGTCGGCTTTTTCGGACGATAACACCGGTTATCTCATTTTACTCGAGTTCGTTTTCTGGCCTTAAACTGTTTTAAGCACTCGAACTACAAGGATTTCTCTGGCGTGATCGCAGCACGGATCTGGAATTGTCCGGGACGATTAACATTACTTGGCAATACGATTATCGTGGATTCTTAACTTCGAAATAGCTAGTTTCTGAACTTTATCTTTATGCATATTTTCTGTATCAAATCTACAGATTTGATTATTAGACACTAACGTGCGCCTGTATGTTCGAGTCGCGACTTCCCGTAATTTAACGTAATTTTAATTAGCACCATTGGATTTCTTGTCTCAAAAACTATAAAAAACGATGTCAATTTTATTTTTCGCGAACAAGAATACCCTTCTTTTAAAATGTATTATTCATGGTTTTACGGACATCAAATATATTAAATATTATATGTATGTTGAAAATTATTAAACGATTTAATTTGTCTGCGAACGTGACAAGATTTAACCAGAGATGATATAATGGTAAAATTATTTATTTATGCGTCGCGATTGACCACGCGTTGCATTTGCCCACGTCGCGATTGATTATGCGTTGCAATTGGCCGCGTTACGATTGCCCACGTCGCGATTGACCACGCGTTGTGATTGCCCACGCGTTGCAATTGACCACGTCACGATTATCATCTCTAAACAAATTTCGTATATTGGTAAAAATTGATTTTAAATAAATTAAGAAAAAAAATTATCAGAGATTATCCGAGACTAAATAATGTTTACTCAATTTTTTTTAATAATAAAAAATATTAAAAATAACATTAATGACAAAAATAACTAAATATTCACATTTCGTCATACCGCCCCTCCCCCCAAAACAACTCTCTGGATCCGCCACTGACTATAACAGTTACGATCTATACTTGCATCATCGTTGTAAAGTATTAACTTCTCTTCGCGCAATGATGCAATCCATGGAACTCATGTTTATACAATAATAATATAATCGTCTTGAACATTAATCTTTTATTTTGCTACTTGTAGAATATTTGTCATATAACAAATATAGATTAATCTCAAATATATGCATTTGTTATAAAATAAAAAATAAAAAATCTGTAAATTACAATTTTATTAAAATAAAATATAATTATAACGTATTTAATATGCTAGCATTGTCATTTTTAATTGAATAAACATTATGATTATTTAAAATTTTTGTCGAAGAATAATCGTCTTTTAAACAAAAATATATTGTTAGAAAATTGTGGACAAACATCTTGTATATTAATCTGATAAATATTTATCATGATAATCATTTTAAATGATTTTTAAGACAAAAAGCCATGAGCAATTTATAGAAAATTCTTTATCACAGGAGCTCTACAGTTGCGTTTTTGAAAATACATCAAGCTGAAGTCATATATATTTATGTATGCATATTGTTAATCCATAAAAGTCGACTACATTTGAAAGTATTTGGTTTAAAATACAAAGAGCTGAAAAATAATGAGTAAAATAACAGCACTTACAATTTGTCGAAACAAGATGTTTTTATCGTGTCACATGTTTTACATTTTCTAAAATGTTTCTAAAATATTGATATTATATTGATATTATACATAAAATATTGATCATTAATCATTAAAGATTATGTAAAGTTAAATTTAACATAATATTTCAATATTTTTATTACAGTATCGATTTTATGATTAAGATTCGGTTTCTTCTCCTCCCTCCTCTCTCTCTCTCTCTCCCTTTCTCTCTCTCGATCAATTTTATATTTTAATTTTAGAAATGGATATTCTACATTCAATTTTTATAATATCGAATAATTATATATATCAAATATATTATGGAGATATCGATATTCAGTGGTAAGTTTTCATTAATTAATCTGCGTTGCATCGTCAACTTGCGTAATTGAAATTTGATAAAAGGCGGCATAATTATCAATATTACATAATTTGCTCAGATAAATAATATATTAATTAGATATAATAGTTCAACCGAACATTCGCAAGCTTAAATTGTAATTAATCAATATTACGGCTAGACATTTACTCCAGTAATGCTACAATATTACCGTAAGTAAACGGTATTGTTATAGTATTTAAAAAATTGTTATTTATTAATCCATATTTTTATTCATTAAGTACAAGTAATGATTTATAAAAAATTATCTACTAAATAAATACGCATAACATTACTTCTACAACTTTTCGGTGCTATGGCAGTTTTTTGTGCTTTCATAAATCGTGTGAAGTACGAGTTCTCGAATTCGCCTGTGTAAACAAAATGCAAAGCGCGCGCGTTTTTCACCATTTTAATGGCATACTGCACAATCATAAAAATAAAATTTTACGAAAAATAATGATTATGATATTTTTAGTATTTTATGGAAATATAAGTTAACTTTTTGTTGTAAAATATTCTCATCATTTCCATATGCAAAAATATTGAGATAAAGTTTTGAATGAATTAAAGATTGTCAATAAGCTAAATTTATATAACTTTTACAAATCACATCATTTATATCTCCAATTAAACTCGTTTCTACAAGGTACATAAAATATTACGCTTTATAAATAATTTGTATTATAAAATAAACTTGCACAATTTTGCATAAATAAAATTTTGTTTTGAGTTTTAAAACGATATATTTGTTGAAAGCTGTGTTACTAGCAGACTTAGAAATGTATAAAAGAACGGATCGTAAAAGGCGCCATAAATAATTTTGCGCCATAATTTTCCAGACGGCTGACAACCAGTTGAAAGGCTAAAAGCCTTTTGTCTCCAGTTTTGTTTAATCCGCGAAAAAAATTGCAGCACGGACGTAGTTTCATTTTATCGCAGCCAAATTATCACTGCGTACTTAAATATCACATATCCTGTATTTTAAACTATGTATTTTACGTATTCAAATATGTATATTCTGAAGTATATTTTAACTCAATGAGATATAAGCACGTCATTCTTCTTCCGTTTAATATACATTTAGATATTTATAATTGCAATTCTGCTAAAAAACTGAACTAAAATTGTCTTTATATATAACCTGTTCATTTTTATAATTTTATAATTAAATAAATAAATCTTAAAATTCAAATTCCCATTTGTTACATTTATAATTACAATTTAATTGGAGAACTTAGATAAGGTTTATCTTAAGACACAATTTGAGTTTTAATTCTTACGGTTTAATAATTAATCCTTGAGAGAAGCGTTATTATGTATATAATTTCTGAGTTTTATAACATTTTTCCAGAAATGACTTGAGAAGAGAACAGTTACAGATATTAATTGACATGTCAGTGTTACGTGAATATTATGTATCTGCTGATATTAAATGAATTGCATATGAAAGGAGCGTAGAGAAATTTCTCGTTCTATATAGATATCTTCGTGCAGCCACATCTATAACGGGAGAATCGCGAAACGAGTATATAGGCACCATTTGCACGAACTACAACTGACTAATGTAACTTAAGATCTCTCTTGGGGAACCATTGCCTAAGATGCTATTTTGGGAGCAGGATCGTTCGGAATTATCGAGAATTTATTCGAACACTTGCAGACAAATCCGAAGTTAACCTACCATGAAACAGAAAAATGAGAAAATGAATTAGCTAAAATATCTGTATTTTTTTGAAGTATTTTTGTGTCTATATAATATCGAACAGATATTACAGTAAATATTTAATTATTAATTTTAAATATTTGTTTAAACAAATTTTAAGTTAAAATTAAAATATACATTATTCTGTAATCTTTGCATTTTTAAAGCTTAATTTGCAAAAAAGCTTGCTTAACTTTTCTAGTATTTATCATTTTAATGGATATCCGAACATTTTAGCTAAAAAAAACTTTTAAATTTCTCAAAGGTTACACAAGTCACAGGACATCATATATAATTAGTGTTAGAATTACGCGAATCTAACGCAATGTGGATTTACCTTCTCATACCGACGTTGGTATTGCGGCAATTAATCCCTATACGAGTTTACCACTTGGAGGGCCAGTACCTGGATAGCATTACGTGCGCAAAATTATGGCTCATGTGGCGAATATTGTTGCTCATATCAAGATAATTTATCGTCGTTCGCATAGTTTTGAATGGTATTTCAGAATATGAACACGCAGGATATGTCACAGAGAGTGAGCCCAGCAAAAAGAGATAGACGTTATTACGAAAATTGGATTTTATCCCGCACTGCGGTGGACGATAATTGAATCAACGAAACATCGCCGCGTACGCTAATATGTTCTCTCTGCATTTACAGAAAATCCCGGAGAAAGACAAAAACAGGGAAAAATATTCTCGTAAAGACATGTCATGATATGTTAGACACATATGCAACTATTAATAAATTATTTCGTCTCGTAACTACCACGAGAAACGTTCTCTAAATCTCTTGTGTTTCCCCACGCATGAGTGATAGACGTCGTTAGGCTTCAAATAGCGTACCTCCTGTTCATTGTTTCATTTAACCGACGTGCTATCCTATTCTCTGGACGAAATTTATACGTGCAAATATTTGCGGAATTGTGGATGCTTCATTTGCAAATAGAGAAGTACGAAGTATATTTATACGAACCAGGAAAAGAACGCTTATCGCTAATTTTATTTGTACGTATGCATTAAGAAGCTTTGACGAATTTATCTTTGTATGTATAAACAAATAATAAAACTTTTTTTTAATATTCAATATTCAAAATAAATTTTTAATTGGATTTTAACTTGGCGCAGATTATTATAATCTTAATCTGTATTGCCAAATTTAAATATGAAGAAAAGAATTTAAAATTGAAATTCATTTCTAATAAATTTCCAATATAATCTTTGTTAAAAAAAAGTACTTGTATATTTTTCACATACGTTTTATTTTTTAAACATTTATTTCTTAACAACTGTATATACATATTCAACGTAATCGGTATATAATTGAGGTTTTTTTAAGAGAGTTTATGGATATTGATAAATTTAGCGTCACGGTGAGAATATTGGTGGTTGCTTTACCACTCAAGATTCAATATCAGTTTTTATTTTCCATAATATTATTAATTTTCCTAATTATTATTTATTTAAAAGGTGTCAAAAATCTTTAGCTTAATCCTGTATCCCTCTTTGCGAAAAGATAATGGATAAAAATAAGATTAAATAAAATAAGAAAGAAAAAGAAAATATTATTTAACAAGAGAAATGATAAAAATAAGGAAAGTAAGGACTTATTTTCCACGAAATTTCCACGAATCGATATTATATCCTGAGGGATAATCTCCCGCCGAGTACGAGCTTCCGCTCTTTTTCTTCACGTGAAAGCGCACGCTATCGCTTGGCAGTGATCCTCGACAAGACGATGGGGATATTTCGCCACGGCATGTGTTTCTAGGAGAGAAGGATCATTCCAGGACGGTTCAACGTTGCTCGCGCGAGTGGCGGGCCCTCGTGTATAATTAGATGTCCTAGTTTACCACGCGGCATGTCATTATGGAATCCGTTCGCCAGCGAATGTATGTCTCTACGCGCTACCCCGAACCCAGGCTTGTGTTCGCGCTTCGCTCGATAATGTAAGCGGCCCTGCAAAGTAATTTCGCATACGCGTATGTACAGTTAAAAGTTGACAGATGCGACCTGGACAACTCATATGCAACTCTCTTATTATTCTCAATATGTAATATATATACATATATATGTATATAGCATAACAGGAAGGAAGAGAAGTGAATGTAGTAGTGACTAGATTTTACATCTTGCAGTGCATATTTAGGTAAAACTAATCTTTTCGTCTTTTGATTCCCGAAGACTAAATGTATAACAGACATTTTACATGCATTTCTCTTCCTTCCCGTTGATACTTTTTTCATCGCGAATATCCCATCTATCGTTCGAACTTCATCGAAAACGTGCCGAGAATATTTTCACTTCATTCCACCCGCATAGGATGTTCGCCATGTAATGGTCGCCAGAAAATTTGAATCTTTTATTTATTTCTCATAAAACCTTTATTCAACTTAAATTAAACTTTTACATTTGACATATTAATCAATCTTAACTGCGCTTTATTGCGATTAACTCATTAATTCGACAAATCTTTCTCTTTCTAACGTAAGTTTTAAACAGTAACTAAACTATAGAAAAGGTTGTTTCTTTAAATTATCTAAAAGTCATATTATCTAGCCTTCTTTGTTAAAGAAAAATTATTTCGATTTTCTGAAAGAAACAGCATCCTTTTTAACGAAAGTAATTAGAACAGTTTGTATACAAACCTGCAACAATACTGAAATAATACAGCTGCATTAATTGTGAAGTAAATGCAACATAAGACAATTTACTGTTATTGTGTAAATTTCATTTTGAAAGTTGTTGGCTATTGACTGTAAATAAAAATAATTACTATTTAGGTATTTCTTTTTTAAATCATTTCAATTTTAAACTTTAAATAGAATTTTTTCGAACATATATAAAATTATTTATGCTATTATTTTAACTTCTCGGTTTTCCAGAATATATCAGAAAGTCAAATTATAATGAATACTCTAGCAAGTGCGGTCAGAGGACTCGTGAGACCAATTTTCACAGCACTCATCCGTTCGTCCTTCACCTGTAGCTCGACGGTGCCCAGATCTATGAAATAACTTTTTGTTATTTTGATGTCGGACTGCCACCGATGATCCAAGTGCATAATATATATAGAGTATTTTAAAAGTTGCATTTTACGTCTGTAATTTTAATAACGTACACACACATCTTCGATAAACTATCCTGAATTAAATTAGTCAACACTTTAACTTATTTAATGAATATGATTTTGATTTGATCAATCAGTTTATTAAAGGTGTTACTTTGCTTTCTCCAATTTCAGCTTGTCATACGACAAAATTTATTTTGCAAAAATTATTTACAATTATAAAATTATTTAAAAAAAATGATAAAGAGTTTGATATTTTTTCCTCTTTTAATAATCAATACTTATCTATTTTATTAAACTATGTAAATCATTTAGGAGGCAGCACAAATTCTCTTCTTCTCTTTTAATACTCTGTATTTTTTGTACCTGTGTTTACATCACAATATACACTTCTATGAAGAATATATACGAAACAGATATATGGTGATTTAATAATGGCGGATTGTATCAGTTGACGTATTTTATGATACACTACCGATCACGTATCAGGAGGGGGAGATTGTACGGATAACCAGGCTCCGGAATGTCTCGTGGGATCTAAAACACCTGCATTCAGTTCCATAACTCTAACCATTCTTCTAAGCCACGATTCCATTGGCGAATCTCTCGAGTCTATGCCTTCTGGAAACTGGCCAAAGTCACTCTCTAGCTTCGCCTTCTCTTCCTCTTTCCCTAAGGGCATTCTTACCAGTTTCTCAAGGAAATGCATGCAGCAAGCCAATGACAATTACAGTCTCTAACATACGTTTTTCTTTGGCTACATTACAAGATAAGCAATGGAATTTATGGAAATTGCTTCTGACGTACAAATAATACGCTGTTTATGTGCTTTAATATAAAATGAAAACACAAAGCTAATTTATTATCCACTCCATTAAATCTCTCATCAAAAAGTATAATAACATTCCGACAAAGTTCCTTACTCTTGAAATCAATTAATAATGTCGAGAAAGTAAAATGTAAAAATAATGGAAGTAACGAATATTGCGGAAATATTTTTATTCTGAATTATTTATTCGAGAGACTGAGGGATTTCTGCGTTATATTACAATAAAACGTTATCACTTCGCTTTAAATAAATTTGAAAAAACATCCGCTATTTACCTTAACCGGATTGTATAAGACTTATTTCTCCGAAATAATACGTATTGAGGTCAGCCAAAAATAGCTTGCTTCTCTAGAAGGGAATTTATGTATCTCGAAATTTTCCCTACTCTACTTACTTTAATCGGTACATTCCAATAAATTATATTCTCCGATAACAATGCTGCACCGATTCTGAGGATACTCTATAAGATTCACATAAGTTGAAAAGCGAATAATCAGTATTTTTAAATTTAAAGAAAGTTCTCGATTCGTATTTCAGAATACGTTAACAGGCTTACGTACATTACATACACGTACACAAAACTGAAACTTTTATTGTGGCAAACATCAATTTGAATAATTCAGGACATATTAATCTCAATATCAAATCATATTTCAATTTCTTCAAGTCGAAATTCATATACATATATCTTTATATCGAATATACGATATATATATCGAGACTTTAAATTTTAAAGTTTTAATCATGAACGCGTCCGAACACATTTTCCTTTTCCCCGATAAAAATTCTCCAGAGGAACTATCCCACCAGATATTCTGAGGTTAAATCAAGACTGCAATGCGGCTGCAAAAATAATGCTTTTATTTTTATCATATACTCTTTCCAATCTTATAACTTTAAAAAATTGTGATTTTTTTTCTTGATTTCTATACAAGTAGCGTGCATATAAGCCAATATCTAGATGAGCGCTTTTTCGGGTGAAAAATGAAGAATATATTTTCTTGAAACGCGGCCAAGGTCGAATCAAACGTCGCTCCTTTGACCAATCTTTTCTCGAGTAACAAAAAGCTTTGTCGACTGCTTGCGAGATATTGTCGATGCCAGCTGGGCAACAATACAGGCACGCGGTCTGAAGAAACTTGAATGGAACCACTTGAATGAGAAATTTATAAACTTTTCGGATTTTGATAATTTGCCAATCTTCAGATGGAATAGTAAATCAAATCGCGCAAAATTCGGAAAGTCCATCCATGTCTATAGTATATATAGCTATAAATTTGTTGTTTATTTTTTGATATGATATTAATCGGCCATTATCTGACAACTAATAACAATATGTTTTCAATAATTTTTAAAATATAAGAATCTCTAAATGGAAATAATAAAAAAATATCAAATTAAATATTTATTAAATGTTTAAGAGCTAATCGGGTTACCAGTCAACAAGTTATTAGTTCTTTTATAGATTTTACAATTAGTAATTCAAATTAGTAATTACATACAATTAAAGTAATTAAAAAATTTCTTAATTATATATGGTAATATTTTTGCCAAAGTAATAATTATATTGTTCTCTATTTTTGCTTTAAATTTTCAAATTGACAGATAAAAAATTATTCATAAAATCTGTATAATTTTTTGTCATCAATTAAATCTCGGATATAAAGCTCTTAATGACGTATCATTATTTTGCCTACTATTTATTAGAGAAGATTGTTTTTATTATGGAAAATGGAATCGGAATCGGCATTGTTCTCAAGTGACGTGACATCTTGATAGAGAATGTTGCTCTCTCAATTCATTACACCGAATGGACATCGTCGCTATCGCGATGTGGTGATTATCTGCGATAGTATGTATGCTAATTTGATTAGCGGACTTGCCGAATCCGCGTGCCTAATTCGTCCGCATGAAAATCCAGCTCCGCGCGCCGGCGAATTAGTTAATTGAACTGCTGCGGATTAGCGAATTAAATCAACAAGTTGAGAAACGACTTGGCGAACGACGTAGATTGCTGTAGAAGTGACGCCATTGGATTTAACGCGATTAATTAATAATATTGCATCGTCGGCTAATACATCAAACAATTCTGAAACTCGTCCGTCAAGTACTTGCGAATTTTAATGAGATGTAATGTACGGTTTTGGCTCATTGCGTAATGATAACGAATTATATCAGTTTTAAACATTAATTACATTAATAAGATCAATCTATATTACATATTTATGTGTCATTTCCGACCAAAAGACACGATTTCTCGAGTGGTACATGTACCACATCCGCTAAATAGATTAATAATGATATTCATTAATATTAATAGGCTACGAATAGGTTATTATTATAATTAATATTAATATATCTGCAGCAATTTATTATTTCTGATATCATGAGAAGAGTTTTAATTGCAAAGAAACATATATGAAGAACACATTACTTAAATTATATCTTTATTATTCCATGTTGTGTAATGAAAATCAATTACTTTTTATTAGAATTTTACATAACTAATTTTTTTTGCTTAGAACTGCAATTAAATCTATATCTGCAAATATAGGTACCTACCCAGATATAATAGCACAGAGAGTGAAAAAAGAACTCAGTTATATGTCACCAATTCTGAGTTCAATTTTAGATGCAAAAAAAATTCTTTTTCTAAAAGGGATTCTTTTTGCACCTAAAAATGAACTTAGAATTGATGACATAAAACTGAATATACTAATGAATTAATTCTTTTGGGCTCTCTGGAGTGTGCTATCTGGATAATTACCTTAAAAGAGCGCCTTTATCCATTCTGTCAGTTATTACGCTGTTCGCAAAAAATAGATTTCGAATTTATATTTTTATATTTTGTCAACTAAATGCTCGGCAATTTATTCTTTATTATTATTTGACAGAATCTAGCATAGAGAAATGATTTCTGCGTATTAAATGTGGCTATAGCACATCTCCGAAAGACACGACATCGCGATATTCGATCCTCGTTCAATTATCCCCAAAGTCAGATGATCAGGTCGAACACACCGTAGTTTCGGCCAAGTTTCGGTGTAATTGCCGCCGCAAGTTTCTAATTGTGATTTCAAGCCAAGTCTCTTGCTAGAAACTTGAGAAATTAAATTACTGATAAATTCATGTAGTGCGATCCAGTAAATTGAATGAATTTACTTCTCACGTACGTGTGAGAAATTGTATCACTTTACCCGTTTAGTATTGACTAACGGTTTATTGTGCTTGTTAAAAGATTTGATAACCAATAATATATCATATGATATTGTCGCGGAAGATGTCATATTAATACAAATCGTAATCTCCTAATATTTTTATATTTTACAAAACTGGGAAATATGTTAATCTTTAAGTTACAATGTAATATAACGAAAAATATACAGAAAATAGAACCAGTTTAAAAGCTTAAACTTTAAAAAGTAAATGTATATGTAGATGTATGTAAAAAAATCTGGTAAAATCTGACGGAATCGATGAAGACATTCGTACTTTCACCATTCGCGAAGACAAAGCCTTGAGGATTTAGAGACAATCTTAAGATTCGAAACTTGAATCTTCCTACCGTCTTCTACACGCTCCTTTTTGCGGATCTAATGGTATTCTTCGAAAGATTTCTTCCATTCCTGAGGCATTCTTATATATGATCTAATCTCTGGCTTGAATTTTAGCGAGACATATTCACAGTTTGAAGTATAGCTGTTCTATCAAAAAATTCAAGCTTTATATTTAATCCTAATATATGTAGTATATAAACTATATTTTCTGCAAGACATAGAATCATTTGCTTACCTAGGTCACTGTTCTCGTTACTCGGTAAACGTTTCTCCGATGTGAGAATTTAGTGGTCCCAACATCGATCAATTGCGAGTGACGTTCTTACGGTATAAGAAAAATGAATAGTGAGTAAGTACGCGTACACAGCCCAACAGGGTCCATCTATCTTTCTGATTTACTCTAGCGGAACATTTCTGTGTACATTATACATATATGATCAATGCAATTTCTTTCTTTTTCACATTGGGATATTCGTCACCTTTTCATTAGACGCGCTTCATCTCCTGTCGAGTATTATCGTTGATCAATAAACGTAATCTGTTGTAGAAGGAACAAGTTTATTTACGTTATAGAAGTGAAAAAAATCTATTTGAATCTTTCATAATACGATATAATAGTAATTATTAATACTGCTGTACGTATGAATTTAATAGCGTTCAAACGAAAAGATCTTACTTAAGTTCGTGAGAAAATAAAATAATATTTTAAGATATTTCACTATTTCAACTATTTTGCAAAATAATCATTTATTAGTACATTTTTCATAATTTTGCATGTACAACTACATTTCGTTATAAAACATACGAAGCTGGCGAAGCTGTGGCAAAGCTACTTATATATCATATGTGTTTTATCACGTTTGTCAGCGATACATAGCTGAATGTAGGTTGAGATATAGCATTTTAGTATCAAAAATTTAGTGGTTTCGAAAACTTTCAAGTAAAATTTTTATGTTGCAACGCTTCGCTTGCATCCATCTGACAAAACTCGATTCGTGAACTCAGATCAATTCATAACATTTAGATATCAATATGCCCAAGCAATTAATAATTTGTTTCTACTTCCCTATCACAATTTATTACAGAAAACTCGCGAAAACTTAAATAAAATATATTAACTTATTACATGCAATTCTGAAAATAAAAATTAATGACCGTGGGATATAAAACCTAGATAAAAACATTTGCTATACAAGGATCATTTTTGTAAAACTTTCTGTTGATCGCTTAATTATCATGCAATTGTATATTGGTTGCTTTCACCAATCTATCTACTTTTATTTTATCATCATTAAAATATTAATTTTAAAAAATATGCCAGATCTATTAATAGTCAAAGAAAAGAGCAAAATTGTTAATAATATATTATGAAATTGTTATTTATAATAACAAAATAACGAATCAATTTCATTAACTATGCAATTTCTAATACGTACTCATTAATTATGCATGAGGGAGTTTTTACCACTTTATAAATGGTATTGACAATAAGCATTAATATATCATTATAAATGCTAATAATTAAATGGCTTGGCAAATGATAATGATATTATTATAACATTTTTCGTATGTCTCTTCTGCAAACATTTCAATTTAAAATGTTTATTAAAAATGGATCTGCAATTGCAACTAATACTCCATCGTTTATTGGCGTATTTTTAGAAACTGTATTAATAATTTTATTTTTACAATAAACTAACTTGCGCTATTAATAAAAATAACGAAACAATGATGCGTTTGTTCGTAACTAAAAATTTTGAATAGGGACACGCCGTTAGTTAAATCAACATGAATTTCAAAGTTATACGAAAATAACCTTGTAATGTGACAATTCGTCGAATTTATATAGATTCAAATTGCTATGCTTCCCAAATTGGATTTTACTTCAATGAAAGTAGAACGCGGATTACTATACAAAGTGAATAAATCTAATTTGACAACATCAAAATGCGTCCTTGAAAAAAAATTAAGGGATTGGATGTAATTATTTTTGTCATATACGTATCGTAAAATGTAGAGAAACTTATTGCTTATAACTAAATTTGAACAATTGATTATAATGATTAGTCATTTAAATTCAAACAAACTTTGCCGTATTTGATACATATCGATTATATCCTTTAAATAAAGCCATTATTGAAAAAACGTTGCTAAGAAAAAAATGTCTGAAATTATCAGACATACGAACTGATTCGCGAACTAATGCACTTGCTGTCTCCGGAAGAGAAAGTACTGAGTGGAATGCACGCGAGGATGGTCTAGAGGGTGAGAGGTTGGAGAACATGGAAGAGAATCCAGGACGAACGAGGGAGGATTTGTTCGGCATTGTGCCGCTTGAAGCTTCAGGATCCCTCTCGCTGAGAGATTACTAGGATTCTGACTATATAACAGATACGTCGAACGAAAAAAAAGAGGATAGAAAAATTGATGGAAACATTGAATGCATGGATAGTGCCCTATGAAAATGTCGGAAGAGATCTGTCCACGCTTTCGGAAAATAAAGAAACAGTGAAAAAATTGGGAAAGAGATATTAATTTTACTATCGATCTCTTTTTCTCATTCTCACAAAGTCTAAATTTTTATTCCCAATAATATATGCATAATCATTTTTTAGTAACATTTTCTTCAATTTAATGGCATTACTAATCTTCTTCCATTTTTATTGACCATTGTTTTCTACATAAATCAATCACCATAATCTTTGGGGCTTAAAATCTGAGGAAATTTCACAAGAGGCGAGAATTTTATTAACCAGTTACTGTGGCAGGAAATTATTAGCCAACTGGTTAATGGACCATCTCTGCCTGCCAAAAATCAATTCTAGGTCCCTACATTGAATAGTGAGCGCAGTTACTAATGATAATGGCAACGGTGATTTGATCAAATTGCAGACGTTAGTTGTTCTATTTAAACATACACGCAAGCTGCGATAGTTAAGCATGATTGGGCGCACATAATGCAACATTGAAAAGCCGCAAATCCACAGCGTGCTCTGCCTACCTGCAGAATCGGCATAATTGCGGAACGATCAATAGTTTGTTAAACTGCATCGCGACTGTGCGCACAAACGGCAATACAATATTCAACATGATGCGCAAGATATACATTGCAGGGTCGATGTGACTTCTGATTTTTCTATCATTTAGTCAAAATTGATTGAACCAAATGTATCTCTCGTGCATAACGGAAACGAATGTATAATACGTGTACAGCAAAGTTAGTGGTATTAAATTATACGTGCAAATGTACGATAAATATTTATTATAACATTATACGTGTGCCAATGATTTGTGACAAGTATGCTATTAATAGAATGTCTATTAATAGTCGTAATACATTTGACAGCTGGCCTCCTCCTCTTCCTCCTCTTTCCCAGTAACGGAAATTACTTATATTCATTACATGCATGTTACATACATGTTTCACATCTCGCGTTTCGTTGAATACAAAAAAATATAGATTTGCTATCAAAAATACAATAGTAGAAAACTTTGTAACGTTTTAGATTCATTTTTTATTTATGCTTTTTTAAATATAAGCAATTTTTTATTATCAACTACGATATAAAATCAGTTTATGAGTTAATTGCCAATCAATTTTATTTCCATAATTAATTAAAGCACGTCGATCGAACATCGTAAATTATATTCAGTTTGATGAAAAGCTTTTGTATTCGCTTGCTCGCACGCTTTTTCCTACATAATTTCAAATCTAATTCATACCTATTATCTGACACACGGTTAAAATCTAACGTATCGAGCTGGAAATATTACAAAATTTGCGTCATACGATTTTCGATTATTAAATTCCCACGCATCTATTCGGATTTGCACAGTGAAGAAGAGTGGGACGCGAATAGATTGGCTCTCGTTTTTGGCTTCCATATCATCCGACATTAGTCGACGTCGATATCGATGAATCGTATTCGCCAGCAGATACGAATACGTACGTATCTGCTACTAATTCGGCCGCGAATCACGTTTAACCATCAACGTATCCACCGACGTGTGTACATCGTTGGCACTTTCGTGGCTTCTCGCTTAGTGGATTAACGGCAATTAACGCCGATTTATGGAGTAATCTATTTACCAAGCGCTAGAAAAATAACCGCCAACCGCGAATCGTTTTAAAGCGCATTTAACACAGCAAATAAAACAAATGCGTATTTATGAGATATAATAATAATATAACTTTATTACTTAATCACGTTTTTATTGATCATATTATTATCATGTAATTTCGAGCGCTATTTCGTTGTATCATTATTTTTTATTTTCTAGATTAATAATTTAAGAAAATACTATTTTCGATATATAAATAAAATATAATAAAATTATAAATTAATCATTACACTAAAAAGCTTTACTAGAAAACTTTATATGTTTAAAACCTGATGATACGACTCTCCTTACAAGTCTGTCAAGTTAAAATCTTAAAAAACAGATTGTCAGTAGCTACAAATATTCAAATATTTAAAAATTTCGAAAATTTGAAAATTTGGATTTTGTTAAAATGCAAAAAATGCTAATACATATTGATTGCGTAAATTTATAGTACTATCATCATCAATGCGAGCAACCGGGACAGTGCAGTTGGCAGGCAAGCTATGCTTTTTCACTGGGTCAAGTGTGAACCACTAATTACCCGCGGGTAACCTTGTTTTCCGTAGCAAAAGTAAACTTTGCCGCAGCACTCCCCGGCCTGATCCTGCAGTGACATTGTGTCGCAGGTATCCACTACGGAATAGACCACTTCTCGATGAAAAGCGTTCTCCTCGTACGTTAAAAAAATTCAATTTGTCTTTTGTGATTGTATTATCCTTTGTGGCGTCGTCGCGCTACGCAGAACAATGTCGAGCAAATTGTTATGCTCGTCCAGTGAGCATGCGTGATCTTTTTATTTAAAAATATATTTTATTTTTTCTAATTGTTTATTAATTGTCAAAAACATAAAGAAATATTTTAAGATTGGAAACTATGACAGGATGGAATAATTGTATTGTTTTTATTTTATTTTACCTCATTTTTTTTCGTCCAATTGTCTGATTATCGAGTTGAAAGAAAGAATATTTACTATACAAGATACTTTTATTTATATATACTGCAAGTTTAACAAAGAGTTTCTTTCGCGGAAAGTGTTCGTGTCTCGACTTAAAGTCGTGACTTAAAGTACTTGGATTACTAACAAGACAGAATTTATAGTTTCTTAATACTCGGCTTTACTCGCCGAATTTCTTGCTTAAATCTCTGAGTCCTCAAAACTGTCTCGCTCTAGTTTCTCTTTCTCAAAACTTTATATAATTCACATCCCTTCTAGAAAGAATAAGTTTATAACTCATCGAAAGAAAGTTGTCGATAAAATTAGATTCAAAGTTTTAAAGACCCGCAAAGATCTGCTAATACCGTTGGTTAAGTAAGTACAGAGATACTTTAAGAAAAGTGCAATTCAACATTTGACAGTTATGACAAACAAATACTGATTAAACTTTATAGTAATTATAAAATATTCACCGATATGTAATCGATTTTTTATCGCACATGTGCACAAAAGTGATCGAAATGCGTAACGGCATTCGGCTATCTTTACGATTTAATCGTAAATCGGAAATCACGTAACCGCGTTATTTTTGCGCTGTTCTCCGATTGAGAACTACGTACCCTCCAACTTGCGTATCGCAGAACATTGCCTTTGAAGGTCGGCCAGCGAGTCGAAGGCCACGATCTAAATCCGTCTCGTTGAACTTCCACTGACTCTCATCGATGGAGACTTCTGTAACCTTGCGTCTATCGATCTATCATTCCAAACTTTATCAAACAATTTGGAAATATTTTTGAAGGCAAAAACTTGCTTGTATTATTTAACTTTTGCACGAAATGTTACATTTTTTTAATTTACTTATTTGTATTTAAATATGTACTATTCTGAAATATTTATTGATAATTAATGTCAAGTTTTGAGAAAAATACTATTAATAATCAGTCTCAAGAATTATATTGAAAACAATTGAATTTAATTTAAATATATTTTTAATAATAAAAATAAACAAATGATGTTTATAATAGGATAGAAATATACCTATATATTAGCTATTAAATGTTAATTATATAACATATTCATCATTGAATAATTATACTGCCTGTCGCAGACACTTTGACAGATTTTATTCTGTAATCGTGTAAAATATTCTCAATGATTTTTCTTCGACGGAGGAAAAGGGAAAGAAGCATAGCAAAAAATCTTCTGATTTATGATGTAAGTTCCTCCGTTCTTTTTCTTCCTTTCATCCTTCGACTTTGACACACATTTTTCGCAATGGCAAATTGTTTTTCAAAAGTCATCGAATCGTTAATATAGTTATTCCCGGGAGACCTTTTTTCGTTTGAGAAGGTTCCTCTTCGCAGTGTATGATTTATTGCTTTCCATCTTACAAACGCAAGTTACCATTACATTGATAACAAATTATTAATAAAGATTCTTATAGAAATATAAGTTGAAAACAAAATTCTTTCCAAAGAATCGCTTTTTTAATTCGTAATTTTCGTCTACAGTTTCCATTTGAAAGTATTTTTGAAAAGTAAAGAGATAAAAAGAGGAAAGGTAAATAAGAGATTAACTTCTTGTTGAATTTTCCAGTCATATTAGTACCATTGGAAACTATTCGTAAACATGGCTCAACAGTGATTCTCACAAATTTATATTCCTGTTATAAAATATTAAAAGTATAAGAAAAGTTTCATTAACGCAAATTTTTTTCTTGGTAATGTGCTGATTTTTTAAATAATGTTACATTTATATATGTATTAAAACAATTTTAGCTATATGCTGTATAAAAGACGTCGAATATGGATCGCAGAGAAAGAACGGATAATCCTCACTACAGATCACATGATCCATAACTTCCTGTAGCCTGCCTGATGCAATTTATTTTTGCTACAAACAAACGTTTATCATTTCTTCATTAACAGCTATCCAGAATCGTAATTCATTTTCATTTGATATAACGACATTAATATCCACGTCATAGAAACAAACATTCGACATTGGAATTTCTTCTACACAGATACAAGCTAATAGAAAAAATTAGACAAAAACAAATCTTCTACTTTATCGAAACGAGAAATGTATCGTAGCGCGTGATCTGTACTTATTTCATTTTCCAAACTGTCATAAAAACGTCTCACTATATTCGAAAGTACTGCAGTAAGAGGATTAACTGAATTTAAGTAAAGCGGTAAAACCACAACGTTTCCCGTGGGATTTGTCTGTTCACAAAGAATTATAGTCAAGATAATACTACGGACATGTTAATAAGAGATAAGAAAGGAAAAACTAATTACGTTTATATGTTTTACTTGAAAATATACGAGACAAAAAATATGCGATTTTGCACGTAAACAATATTAATAAAGAATCATATAATATGATGTGTTGTGCTGTTATATGATTATGTATTATTAAGATATACTATTATTAATTTTTTAAAATATTTTCTTTCTGTAGAAAATTATATTCTTCATCTTCTTCTTCGTATAAAAATTTATACTATAAGAAAATAAATTTTGCTCTAATAAGTTAATAATTATCAAAATAACATATTCTGCTTGTATAAGGAATTGTTCATCTGCAATTTTTTTGTAAAAGTTATTCTTTCCCTTTCAACCTTTTAGATAAATCCCGAAAACTGTAAGTAGGCAGGATTAAACAAAGAGTTCGCGTACAAAGCTAACAGAATCAAATGTAGATGAAGGTACTTCTCGTGAAAAAATAGATCGGAGAAACTTCTTGAGTTGGTTAACACCAAATGGATACGCGCAATCGACTGTTTAACTTCTCACCTAATTGAATTGGAATTTGATTGATTACAAGACTGACCTCCCCCTCCTTCTCTCAATTTCCGGTAGTTACGTTTATTCACGTTCTTAACACTCGCCAGATGTTCGCTCATAATTTATTGAAGAAATTTCGCAAGTACTTTTTCAAGGTATTTTTGGTAGCCGATGAACAAAAAATTCTAAATGCAATGTTGATGGATAAGATATTATATATAGTATTGACATTTCTTTATCGGAATTATATATGAAAATACGTATAATAAAAATCGCATATATGTTTAATTACATGATATAAAAATGGTAAATATACATATAATTCATATATTTGTCTAATAAATAAGCTTTAATTTAATTTAAATCCTATTTTCCATTCTTAAGTAGATTTTTATAAATTATATATATGTCATTCTTGTAATCCATTGCTATCATTTTCTATTCAATCATATAGCATCCCTAGTAAATCTAACATTTAAAAAAAGCTCGTCTCATTGGCTTATAATATAATTTTAACTTTGCTTCCTCAATTAGTCCAAATATTAGATTAGAATTGCAAAATTCCCTCGTAGAAATCGCGATATTCGAATGTGTACCGTTGCCGATGGATTCTCATCTGCGACATTCGCCTGCCGAATGGCAACGGAAAGTTTCACGATCCGACGCCATAAACATTTACGGAACGTACGGGAGGACACTGAGATCGAGAGTTCGAGTGAGAGGGAGATTGAGAGATACTCGGTCTAGTAGGGTTGGCAATTAAGCGTATGCCGTTGACGCCGGCTCGAGCATGATTTAATTACCGAATGATTAATGAGTTTCGCACGTCGTTCGCCTCCGCCATCCGCTTCGTACGTCGACAGATTTCCATCTTTCGTGCCACACGATCGTAGGAACGTTACCAATTCAAGCAATGCACTCTATATAGGCGATTATAATACTGATTGTGGATAGGGAATAAAGAAAAATTTTGTTCCAGATATTTTTTAGTGGATAAGTAACTGTGCCACTAATATTACGTATTTACTTGATTTTTAAAAGATTGAACATAATACCGCGATACATATACGATATTAAAATTATTATTAGAACGTGATAGAAAAGTTGAAAAAAAATTATATATAATTTATTCTTGCAACATATATTAAAATAAATTATTTTGTTAATATGTATAAAAATTAATATGCATTATATGCGCTAAAAATTTTGTGCTAACAAATAACACAAATTTTTATGAATTTGCCTTGAAATTAATACACTACTTGTAAAAGATAAGCTTTATGGCAAAAATTCACCTTATCGCGATACTACGTTTACGACGAAAATTTTCCGCGGTGTATCATCCCAACGGCCATAAATAATACCCTGCCGCCTGATACAGCCGCGTATTTCCTGGTAGCCACGCTCTGATATTTTCCGCGCTATTTCTGATGTACAATGTTCGTTTCAGCATATGTCCTCCTCGTCACAAAATCTTTGAATAATTCCTTGAGGTTCATCTGTAACGTTTACAGGAGCGTTTTCTTATATATTAATAGATGAGACGAAGAGAGTAGATGCCTGACGAAAATCCTCTTTTTCCTTTTTCCCCATTTTTTCCCTTTTTTTCTTGATTAGGAAGACTGAATGGCTGTATTCATGAAGCGGAAGGCAGGACTGCGTGAAGAGAAAAACCTCTCGGGGCAAACTTGTTTACAAACTCATTCGCTCCCACGATTACGGGCAGAGTGGAAAAGTGGTGTTCTAGCCGGACATCGGATAACTCCCAGTAGATAAATGTCTTTGGGTGGCCGTACGAACAAAGGACATATTGCCCCTCACTTGTTTTATCCGACCATGTTCCACGGAATTACCTTCTATTACTTGGCTCTCGCATTTCTGACGCACGCATATTTGATAAAATATATGATGAAATGTGTATGAAGAACAAAAATTCCAAACGACCTTTTTCTTCCCTGGCCTCCCTTTCCTTTCTCTTTAATTATTTATTACCTCATACAATGTAAATTCATTGACATTCTTGGCCATGGTTCTCAAAGTCAATCGCACAAAGTAAAAAAGTAATTTTTATTTACTACTTTTATTAATTTAATATTCTTTATAATTTTTAATTGTACTACAATTGTACACTGTTCCTCGTGTCGTCACATTAGATACGTATGCGCACACATGAGAATGTCAAGGCTATTCAAGCAAACTGGGCAAATGTTTAAATTTTAGTTGATCTATCGTGCGTCATAAGCAAAAATGTCGACGAGTTCACGGTGACTTTCCCGGCATCATATAGCGTAAACAATCGCGTGATTAACGACACCTCCGAATAACGCAAATTGCAGAACAGATCTATAAACAAGTAAATGAATTAAGCCAAGGTACAAATTATTTCGCTCTCCGCCAGGAGCATTTCTCATCGGTGCATTGCATTCGCGGGATTGCGCATCCCCGTCTTGCTTCTCTTCACTTTTCCGAGGAAGGAGACGCAAGAGAAGGAGGAAAGGACGAAGGGCGTTCCTTGTTGCTGCATTTGCGATGCCAGACTACATAACGGCGACGTGAAAGACAAGAAAGGTTCCTCGCAACTCCAAGACATTCGTCGTTTCTAGATAAAACTTCCTCGCCGCGACATAAATTTAATGAGTCTTGCCGAGAAGGCTACGATGTCGTTAACGAGCCCATTCAAGGACCGTTTTAATTTGATCGCGAGCAGTGCCCGTGACGGTCGCTAGTCGGAGGTATGAGAGCAGAGGACACTGGAAGAAAGGAACCGCAAGAAAGAGGATGATTTAGGGGCTGGGTATACCAAGATTCGAGAGTTGCCGGTTCGGTTCACCGCTACTAACGACTCCGGAGAGATTCATCCCTCTCTTCTTTGTCTACTCGACTCCGTTGTACTTAGTTTGTTTTCGACACTGCATTATGCATGAAGATGAAGTATTTTCCTAGACACATGCTGACAGTATGTACTGCATATAGATCCACTTGCCTTATTTCTTAATAACGATTCATAGGCACGTACTGTACATGAAAGATAAACAAGAATAATATAAGATTAAACAGTTACAAGATCGTGCCCGTAATACTTTTGGCCAAGTCTTTAATAAATTTAAATATGTTGCGATAAATATTCCTCATAAAAGAAAGAATACTGGTAATAAAGCACAATCGTGTGAAACGTTTTATTACGACAATCAATTTTGATTTATTACAACAGTCAAATATTGATGGGAGATATGATACGCGTACGTAAAATAAAAAGAAACGATCCTCTATTGTTTGCATCCCTACGATCGCAATAAAACATAGCGCAAAATATGGAAACGTCGAGACGATTACTCGATTTGACGCCGTCCCGAAGATATTCTTGTTCAATTATTACCAGTATCTCCACCGTGTAAATGACCGTCTAGTTTCGAGCGGCTTACGCTTGCTATTCAATTTTCCTGCAGCTTTGAGCCATGCCGTGAAATTAATTTCTGCACACAGACGGTACAACTTGCACCACTGAGAATACATAATACAACATTATGTTTTCATTGCGTTATGCTGTAGAAATATATTTTATTGTTTCTCTCTAGAAACGATCTGAATGAATTAGAAACCGTTTACGTTTTACGTGGCAGAATATTTAGTGACAAATTTGCAAAATTATTGCAGTAACCTTGCGCTATATAATTTCTTTACATTGTCAAACTATTATACACATATTGCTCGAATTTTATTCATCTTAATATTCTTTCAAATTCCTTCTTAAGAGCTTAGTTTTAATATATTTAAATATATCCAATTTCATTTACAAACTATATAAAATAACAAACATTTACTACCAATATAAATACAAATTTGTTTAAATAAAAAATATTATTGTAGTTATTTTTCCGTTATCAAAAGGAATTGTGTTAGAAATAACTTTATACATTCAATATTATTCGCAACAGATGTCCGCAAATATTTCTCGCGGAAAATGGAGCAAACGGTCTTCTCGGAATTTCGATTTCAGATAGTAAAAGTCTCCTAAAGTATCGCCCAATCTTTGGCAACTACATCCCCCACGGCTTCAAAGTGGAAAACTCTGTTCGTCATCAGTTGCGGTACATTCGTGTAAGTGGCGAAATGTCCTCCCTCATCCTCGTCCCCTCGCGATTTCAACCGTTTCCACTACGTGAACCTCGCGATTTCTTTCGCTTCCGCGAATTCCGGAATCGTCGCAATTGATTCCCGAAGTCGGTTCATCTCAAGACGGTTACTTTTGACTTCGGAAACTTTAGAAACAGACATGCAGCAATCGGTTCGAATCGAGTCATTACTTGATCGAGCAAGAGGCTACATCGCGCGGTAGAATCGACGCGGCGAGACGGAGCTTTTAGCGCACTTTCAAAGATACGACGCGCGTCGCAAAGTATTTTTGACGAAGCTTTCAAGAAATCGCTTATTTCTACACTTTATGATGTCTCAACTTTCTCACAACGTCTCACGCAAGTATTGTAAAATGTTTCAATTAACTTTAGAAAAAGACATCATTCAATAAATAAATATTGGCATTCGAAAAATATATTAAAATATCAAAAAAAGATATATTATTGTATTCTCATTAATGAAAAAATTTTCAATATTTAATAAGATTTCTTCTGTTAATAGGAAAAATATATAATATAATTATTTTTTAACTTTGCAACAAAAACTTAGATTGATTAAAACTTAGAAAAATATATTAGTTATTATACTGATATTAACGTTACTAATGTGAGTTACGTGTGAGTATTCTGCATATGCGTTGGCTAGATTATATGTAATATCGATTACCCTTAGAAATGACAGACTCTAATTAATCAAAGTACATGCAGAAAATTAGTTGGCGAAACTTTTTTGCTCTGCACAGGCATCTCGAATTTACGCAGAACAAAATAACGTTTAATTAATTAAAAATTGTGTGCTCTTCCATTTTTTACTCTAAAAAAGATGTTTTATTGCATTCGAGAATATTTTATTATAAGTTTGCAAATAAAAAATTTTACATCTCTCGTTTATTTTGAAAACAAATATAAAAGCAAGGACTACTTAATTTCACGATTGATTCTTAAAAGGAACATTAAATTTTAAATAAAATTTTATCACATGAATCCTCAGACGGCGATATCCTTCGAAACATGTCTTGATCGACATCTGTTTTTTATGCCGTACTAAAACGTATTTTACTATAGACATTTTATTTATCGCAAGAATTTATTACCATCATTCTTCGTTTCTCGTTTCCGACCGAGCGCTTCTAATCAAAATGATTTGCTTGTAAAATAGTTTCATGCTCCTCGCAATCTAGAACAAGGGTAGAAAGTGAATTGTGTGTGTACGTGATATAAACTCGATTCCCGAACTGAGGTGCTTTTATTGACGTAACGCGACATAGTTATATCGTCTATGCTAGGGCAGGAAAACGGGTGGAATGCACCCTCGCGTTCACCTTTAGTATTTCCCGAGACCCGAGATAACGCAAAATACTGTCAAAAACGTCATATATCGGATCGAGGATGCATGCAGGAATAAAACCTAAGATCGATTGTTATTTTCATTCTCCTTTCTCTAATATTTGCGACTTGAGTCGACGCAGTCAGACATTGCACACCGCGTTCACAAAGCAAAATCTATTGTAATTTTCTCCTGGGAACTATAGCGAAACAAAATATATCAAGATTCACCCTTGTTTGCTGGCCTGCCAGATTTTAACTGAAATGTAGGATGCGTCGGTACCTTTTGCGCACGACAGCAATATAATAAATATCTATTTGCTTAATAAATACACGCAAACTTGTTTTTATCACCTGCTAAAATCTTCATGAAAAAGAAGTTATTCTTCCAGTTCGTTATTTTGAGTACCCGAAGTTTATCCAGTTGAAAAAAAAAGAAAATATCCCTGTGCCTTTTCAATAAAACATCTTATATATAAAAGGCCGGCTGCTTTCGTAGCCGACGTTCTTTATATATTGAAATCCTGGAAAATCTGTATTATGAAAAACGACTGTCGCATTTTGTTGACGAAATTTTTTTAAAATATTGGCGGATTATATGTTACCAAAATTGAAAATCAATTATTTTATATATTATATACATATCACATGTTATTGTATATCACTTCGTTTGAAAACAACTAGACCTTATTTCAAGATTTAAATATGATTTTTTTACGATTTTAATACGACACGGATATGAATAAACGCATTGTACGACGGATTTAATAACGTTTTGAAAATTAGACTTATATACGCTGCTCTCAAAATAAATAAATATTCTAAATCCCAAAATATGACAGGTATTACATAAACGGGTGTAACTTTGACAATTTGCTGACATTATTTTAAAGAATGAAAAATAGAATCTACAATCTTACTATCATCCGTTTGTAATGTTTGTATTTTTTTTTTAATTTAAAACGAATTTTCCAGCAAATTGTCAACGCTTCTTTTATATGTTTATTATGAAATGTTCAATATTTCGAGATACTATTACTATATCACGATATATCTCCATGTCAAATGTGATTGATATAAATGGTCCGAAAAAGTTGAACGAATATGTCTGACTGATGCTTGATTATATTTTTAAATACTGTTCGCATATATAGATGAGAAAATGAGAATATCAAATTCTGCTATATTAAAATATTCATACCACGCAGACATCACTCAGTGTCAAAACAGAAAATGGCAGGAAAGTACTCCATATGCAGTGGTACATATATTTTGCGATAGGTCACGCAGTTCTTTCTTGAAAAGCTCGATACATCTTAACAATGTGTGGTGAAAGCGTCGCGTGCACTTGCGGTAAAAGAAATTGACTGAGGTATAGCCTTAGACTTTGTCGACTCAATGCTATCGGAAGAGAAATGTAACTGGTATAACTGAATCTCGCTGAAGATTCGATTCGCGATAACGTAGCTTCGCAGAAGGGTGAAACGGTTGGTATTGGAGATTGATCTAAGCATAATAGGTAGAACAGTACCTCACACTTTCATCCCCTCTGATCACGCGACAGAGTTTAAATTTCAATAACGTTATTGGCCGATCGTTTATCAACATACTCGGATATCAAAAGACAAAGGCAAATTTCTCGCTCGAATATGGAGTAGAAGCTAACCAGATACTTTACAGGGAGCTAGTTTTTAATACATGTATATATTAGAGTCCTTCATATCGCTATTGTAATACGAGTGTCGTATCATGTAACACTCTACATCCATTAGCCTCTTTATATATATGTATATACATATATATAAGTATATATATATATATACAGTAAAGTTGTCTGAATTTTTCTAACAATAAAATATTATTATCCACATTTGTAAAACAAATGTTTATTTCAATGCAGAGATTTACGAGTAAAAGGAAAAGGTACGTGGAAATAGCTACTCATAAAAATATCATATAACGGGAAATGTCCGAAGTTCGACCGAAGGTATCTTCTTTTCGGCAAAAAAGTTTGAAGGTTTTGATAAAGATGTTTCTCGTGTCTGTCTGGTTATTTTATGATCCGGCCATCTTCTTCGCAGATACAGCCTCTTTCCTGTGAGTATGTGTGTGTTTTGTGATGCCGATCCTTTCAAACACACAGCCTATTTCCCCTGTCTTCGCTACTATACCTAGGAATATCGACATATCGGTCGTTGTTTGCTATAGGCGTTTACCCACTCCAAAATTGATATCACCCAAGAACAGGAGCCTGAGAAGGAGAAAGATAGCGAGGATTATACAGATTGGAAAATAACAGCAGGAAAAAAGAAAGAAAGAGACAGAGGAAAACAAAGAGAAAGATTTTTGATTCATGAACAACAGTTGGATCGACAGGTTGTTAAATTCTTCCGTTTTCTCTCTTCGAGAAACCGGAAGGCTGAATGAAGAGGGAGAAAGGAGGAAGAAAAGGATTCGCGCGCGGAGGGTTTGTGCCAGAGAGGCATTCGGGGAAGATAAGGGGGTAAGAGAGGAAGAGTAAGCCGATGGGCAGAGAGAATGAGGCGCGTTCTGCGATATTGGATTCTGAGTTTCGCGGAATAACGTCAACGTCGTCGCCCTCCATGCCGTGGTTGGTGCCGCCCCAGGCGCGACCCAGGCACGACCCTACGACGCCATCGAAGGCGATATAAGCTCGTTCTAGTTTCTCAACAAAGTCCCGGAACAACCGAGGCGCCTCCGACACCTATTGGCCCTCCCGACGAACGGCGCGCATTATTTCCATAATGTCGATGGTGCCGATCCGACTTGACCCTGATCGATATCGATTTCTAATCAGGGTATCCTGCTAACGGAAACCGCAGAGAAAAAGTGAAATTTCGAACCGACCGGCTGAATTTCAACCGGTATAACAAAATTTCATCAATTTCGACGATTTACTGATATTTGTATCCGTGCATTCATAACACGTATAGCAATTGTATGCTGCGATCGTTCAATTTTTAATAGCTTGAGCCATTATACATAGGTATATATTTATTCTGTATAATACACAAATAAAATTCAAAATTGGACGACATTTGAAGGTATATGTGGATATATATGTATAAATGTAGATATATGAATTCCCAACGAATTTGGTGGCATATGTTCGCGATTAGTTTTAACAGAATCGATATAGGTACAAGATTGCACATCTACTCATGTTACGGATGACTATAGTATCGGAGTCATTCATTTTGGCCATAAAAACAAACAACATGGATCAAAATATTGCAACAAACTCTTTTAGCTCACACTAGAAACATATTTTTATTGTCGTTGAATCCTTTACAGGAAGCCATTAAACGCGTACTTTTAACGCTATATCGATATTGTGAGTTTATTGACGATTCGCTTTTGCAGATAGGAAAAAGTACAATGACAACATTTTTATTTGGTTGCGACATCGTGTAAAAAGTTTATATATTTGTTTTGCGTTTTACAATGTATGTTTTTTTAAAAACAGTTGTTCATTGGATACCTATTTTTATCTTAGGAATTTATTGCTTTCGCACAACAAACAATTTTGTACCTTATAAATATGCATGCAATAAAAATTGGCTATAAATCACATTTTGTGGAAAAAAAAACATAATTATACGTTTCGTAAAAAAACATATATTTTATGTCAGGCTACAGCTCCATAAAGAAAACATTTATTTTACAAACAAAACATGAAATCTTGATTTTCAGCTAATAGTCGAGATGAATTATTTTGTTTAACGTTTTACTGCCTCTCAAGCGAAATATTAATTGCAATTGGAAGCTACGAACGTAAACAACGTTTCATGAACCATGAATAATCTTGGAAACGAGTAACTTTATTCCGTGTAAAAACGTGAGTAGATATTTCAGGCTTAATTAACAAATTAAATAAATGTAAAATCGGTGTAATTAAGGGGCTCGATGCGCGTGCTTAATAACTGCTACCGAAATATATCCCGCAACAAGAATTGTTGACATTCGGCGAAACACCCCACTCGGGATATTGTCCGTATGCAGAATACCGCAAGCTGCATATGAGCGGCCATTGTGGTATTGGCAAATTTGCCCTCATCATATGCATGGTCGTCTACAACTCAGGCTCGGCTAGTTCGCTGTCAAGAGTCTCTTAGGATGCTCACGTTACAAGTTACAGAAGTACTTGCATCTGCATTGCAGATTAGCCCAGCTGCTGTTTATTCTCTCGGCAGTCGACACTAACCGCGAGCTGTAAACACAGCTCCCGCGCTCTCGGGCAACCACGTTCGAATGCCCGACACACCCACCATCACCACCTTGTTATTATATTTGCAATCCATCAACGGTGGAATATATCCGTTCGCGAGTCTGCATCCAGTGCATAATACCCAACAAAACAGCGTACCGCGCGAGGTTTTCTGACAAATAGCGCGTGCATGCTATATATAATAGCACGCGGTAACGTACGCACGCTCCGTCATAATATACATTCCGTTTACCGTGTAGAGATTAATTATCGGCTGCATAAATTATCGAGATGCATGCGGACGCACGCAGTCGTATAATTGCTAGTAACTCGAAAATCTATTAGTCGGAAATTGTATAGTAGCTTACACCCTCCCCCTTCCCTCCTCCCTCGCCTCTCCGTTAATCTCACCATTGCGACACCCGTGCAAATTACCAATTTCAGAATCAACGATCCTATATTTAACGAATGATCTATCGTCGATTTATGCGCCGTTCGCGGAAACGTACACGATATCTGAGCATCCGGTATCTTCTCACTTTGGCGCCGATTCGATTTAAATCTCTCTCTCTGGATGGGTCACGTTGTTCTGCCCCCCCCCCTCCCCGTGAGACTTGCCCTCACCGATCCGATCGATCCCACATTTCGCCTCTCGAATTGAGATCTCCGTCTACCGCAACATTTCCAAATAGCCCAGGAACGCTGTTATTCTCCATGCAAAATTCTCCATGGCCGCTTCCTGGATCGGTTCCAAGTGGACCCGAGAGAATCGGAAGGGAGTGAGAAGGATTGGCCACTTTTCCGTATCTCCTTCCCCAATCCTTCCCCGCCGTCCCGAAAACGACATTCCGTCAGGATATCTACTCGGTAGATTTCCTTTCTTGTAAACAGAGAGAACGAGGGATGCATCACTTCGAGATACACAACTGAGTGTTGGTCTGAATTCACATCGATTACAAGTGTTTGCTTCTCTCGTTTCTCCTCATAAATGTGAATTCGCAGTTCCTTTTGCTCGTGTTTTCTCGGAAATCGCACGATGTACTCCACAAAAAGTCGATCACATATGAATGAATTTTTTCATTTCCCACTTTTCAATTCTATAACAATAAAATGAATTCTATTTATTGCGTGATTAATCGTTAAACGCAGCCATGTGTGTAACCTTTATCTAATAAAGGAAGACATTAAAAGAAAGAAGCAAGAATGTATAACGCGCATCCGTTAATTTTAAACCAATCTGAAAGCATATAATTTATCACGGAAAAAGATGTCCATATTAAAAGACGTACATTACTATTTCATTCTGTACAATAAATGTCAGTCGAGCAACAATTTCGCTCTACCAGAACGTTTAATACCGAGTTTACGTGGTACCCACTTATTTCTAGCATAAACTCGAAACGAATCTTTCTTAAGGTTTGCCTTCATACAGAACTTACGTAAGGCACCAGAGGAAAAAGATTTCTGCCGTAGGTTTTATCAAACATTCAAAGATGCCGCTAACTTAAGTACGTTGTTAATATATAATCTTTTATACATATTTCATATCTTAAAATATATCGCAGCCTTTTGAAGTACATTTATGCATTTCTTATGAATTTTCAAGAATCTTAAAGACGTTGATGAACCTTTTACGTATTCTATTATTTTATCTGGCAAAAATCGTAAAATAAGAAACTGTTTAATGGATACAAAAATACATTATTTAAAATAAGAAGATTTAAGATACTTTTAAATACTGCATTTTAAGATTATTATAATGTTATTATAATTTAAGGAGAAATATTACTTCCGCGATTAATTAAATTTTATTTTGGGATGTACATGACATTTTATTTAAAAGTTTTATTTAAACTTTTATTTAAAAAGTTTATTCAAAGTAAACGCTATTTTAATAAAGAAATCTTGAAATAGTTTCCTTAAAGAAGATGTATAGAGAGAAAGTTTACGCAGTGGAAACTGAGGTTCGCAAAAGAGAATTTCTAACATCATTTACGCTCAACAGTATCGACACTTCATTATTCAGCCGTTCTACTGACGTCAAGATCTCTCGAACGAATTGTCTATAAAATTGTCGATTACTATTTATCTTGCAAATGAGCAATATTGTTTATTTAACGTATTATAATTGTTTCAAATATTTAATAGATTGCAATTGAATCATATATATATATATATATATATATATATATCTCGACTGTTCTAAAAACATTGGAGTAGTATTTCATTTTAAACTACTACTACAATTTTTAACATTTTCTATTTACTTTGTCTTAAAATAAGATTCTACTGAAACTAAATCTATTCGAAATTGTCCGAAAAATATGATTTCAGTATCGGTATTCAATTCTAAAGCTGAAATCGTTAAAAATTTATTTCTGATTACTAATTTCTCCAAAAACTGTAAAAGTCTATAGCAAGCGATCTATGTAGCAATAAGGACATCTAACAGTTTTAAATATTTTATGTATTGATTTATACTAAATATTTTATTAGCAAGTTCAATGATAGTTAGAGAAATATTCAAAATTTTTACAGAAATATTTTTCGTACATAAAGAAACATCCGCTCTAAAGAAGCGTTGCAGAAATGCAGTTGGTTCACAATGACGACGGATAAAAAGAATAATACATTTCTCGTATACATGTACATTGCATGTACTAAGCTCTACTCAGTAATTAAAAATTTGCTGCACGGAGGCACGGACTAGCAGTAGAATTAAATAGGGAGCGTACGGTATGTCTGCATCAGTTGATTAAGTACCTTGAAAATAATTGGACGTTAATTGAAGCCGCAAGCCACGTGTGCTACAAATTTAACAAATTGTATAGGTACGTTGCATGTTCCAATATTAAACCTCTCCGTATACAATAAACATATACAATGAATAGCTTCTCGTCATCAATACTTTACTGGATAATTAAATTATAATATTAAAGCAAAAAATAAAATGTGTTTATACTCCTTTTTAATTGTATTAGTATAATTAAACAATTTTGGGACATTTGAGTCAAATCGAAAGTTCTACGTACGTAAAATATACATATACATAAAGTATAAATATATATAAAGTAAAACATAAAATAGATTATTGATTATGTATCGTAAATTTATTCTACTTTTAAATTAATATATAAAACTATTGGTACTGATCGCACAATTATTCTGAAACAATTCATAACTGATATCAATAGTTAGAAAAATTCTTTACAATACTGCTAATTTTATACATAATAACGCAAAGATTTACGAACGCGGAGCAACATTAGCGTGGTCTCTAACGGAGATGGACAAAGTAAATTTATACAGTTAATGTACAACGCAATTCTCCCCTCATTGTACTCTCTCGAACCCTATCCCGCTAGATTATCACTGCTATATCATACCGACGATGTCAGGGTATATTTGCTCGCGAGAGTAGACCGGTCAAAGGAGACTGTCAAGCTGTCGAGTTCCGTTGGCGGGTCGGATAACAAATAGCTGAAAATATAATGGTTATTACATAAAAACAAATACGTGAGAATATGTCTAATTGTCATTGTACTCAACACAGTGAAAATTCAATTATTTGACATTTTATTTTATTGAACTACATACTCGTACATTAACCAATATCTGCACATGTAATCACAATTTTAAAAAATGCTTAGCTTTTTTGAAATTGTAAAATAATCGGGTCATTTATAACTGGTAATGCGTAAAGGAAAGATAATTTTATAGGACAATGTAAATGGAGAACAGAGTGTTCGTGCGTGGGATATTATGTTCAGAAAAACATGATCAATATATTATCGCTTTTTTTTATCGTTAGTCAACTTGAGTATAATTATTAAAAAATAGTTAAAGTAGTAATGTAAAGCAAAAGAAGATATCTGGTAATAAAAATATATTTTAATTCATTTCACGTATAAACGAACGTACATACGTCAACAAAAATCTGAGAGATGCAAATATCATATTCAATGTTCACATTCACTATATTTCTCTTTGGAATATTATTAGTGTATTGCAACTGGAAATAACAGCTGAGAATATTATTAAAATTCTCTCCGTATATTAGATATAAAAAAATTATATCTACATATCTTACTCTTATATAAGTTATCTCAAAGATTTACAGTTTCCCCATCTTGACAAAATTTCCTATAGGTTTCCATTGGCAAATGTCTCGACGTAAATTAATTCTTCTCGTCGTTTCTATATTTAAAAGGCAAAATCATCGAAAAATAAATACTTTATCAGTTATTTTGAATTTTGTTGTACATTCTCTTTTTGGCACACAATATGTGAAATATCTCGTAAATAAGTTAAAATTTCATAATTCGTACTTAAAACTGAGACAGTCAAGCGTCGTCATTTTCTCGAGTCTCAATTATATTACGTGAAACAATTAATCTACGTAACTATGTAGCGAGAAACGAGCAAGCCTGATGAATTAATCCCACGGTGTCGCGGTAACAGCGGAGGAAATCAACGAGCATGAGTGTGCGTATGTATATGTTGTAAAAGAAATAAAAAAATAGGCACGCATTGCCGCACACCAGTCGCGAGAGACCCATTTCGAAGAAGCAACAGTGAGCCGGCGGCCGTGAGCTTTGACCCGGTGACCCGGAGTGCGTGGGTTGCGCGGGGGACTCGATGGGAGAGACGGGTGGAGGTGCAGGGTGAACAGGAGGGAGGTGGTCTTTCTCCTCTCCATGCAGGATGGAATCGATACCTGCCTCTCCTACCAGCCCAACCAGCCACCCCTACAGCCCCATAGCGTCCATCACCCTCCGCTGCTCACCTTCTCGTTCGAGCAGACGGCAGGCCGACCAGCCAGCCAGCCGACCGTTGGGGGCTGGAGGAAGTCGAGGAAATAAAAGCATCGCGTCGCACCGCACCGCGCCGCGCGCCGTGCCGCGCCGTGTCGGCCAACAGCCGCAGCAAACTCTGCCTGCTCCGAACACCTGCGGCACTGCTACCCTTTTCGGCAAGTCCCGCTTGCTTTCGGGGTGGTTTGCTCGCAAAATCACACGATGTTTCGATATGATTTACACATTCGACGTAAGTTTGATAGAAAAGATGACTACATTGATTAACTACGCGAACAAAGTTGGTACGTTACTAATAATCGTATACTTTTGCGCGATCAATCAATTTGCAAGCGAGAATTTTCCTCGAAAGGCCCAGTTTTTTTTCTTTTTATTAATGATCACGCTTGAACAAAAAACTTATCAGTAATGTGTCGAGTAATATCAATCTGATTGATTACATCTTCTATCGAAGGAATGTTTTGCTATGACACATTTAGCAAAGAAATGAAGGATGAATAGCGCGATTGAGGATGATTGATATTTACCTCCAGGTTCGAGCAATCAAAGTCTAAAGTCCATTTGTTAGTCAAAAAGTTTCTGTGTTAAATTCTCAACAAAACTTACGTTACAGATCTGTTTATGTGTGTGCTCAAGTTAATTTAATTCGGCATATGATAATAAATGGCTTCGAAGTAACATTTATCACCATCAGGACGCGCGATATCAAGCTCTGAGTAATCGTTATCCCGTGAAGCCGCCTCTTTCGGAGAGACTGTGGCTGCGCCCGTCTCTCACGCGCAGACTACGCGTAATAATTAATTAATTTCCTCGTTATTCGGTTATCGATCGAACGCTTTGCACGCAATGGCGCATGTAAGAAAACCCGTTGTGACCGAATTTATCGTATTCCAGTATTCGGAATGGAAATGAAATGCAAATATCGCGACCAGCGGACGGCGATAGAACTGTTTCAAAGTCGTTTCAGAGAGAAAACGTGATTCCATGATCCGAAAGGACTTGCATTTAATTGATTTTTTAATCAGCAATGATAACCGAGATAAAATTAACATCATGGCATTGGTAAAAGGAAAGTTATAGATCTATTCGGTTAAAGTTACAAAATGTAATCAAATAAATGACTACGGCGTATGATTACGGAGTAATTAGTAGTTATAATTAATGAGGGTTATGATATAATAAATTGGAAAGACTTTTTTACAAATAAAAAGAAAAACGGTTTTCCGAGTTCTTTGAGGACGACCGTATCTACGAAGCGTCATCCTGGAGTAATTAATTTCTTTATTAAAGCACGAAGGGAATTATATATTCCTTTTTATTCACCGAGATCCTGTTTGTCCGTTCGTCTCATTTAACTATATTATTCATCACTTTAATGTTTCTATGAACTTTGGATAAAAAAAAAGAGCTGCGGTACCGACGAATGTAATAAGAGTCTGTCTTAAGAAAGATCGGGGTATCAGGAATGCTCAATTACATCACGCCATACATCAGAGATGTTGACTCCTCGATGGGCTCCACGTGCGCGAAATGGCACCTTAGTTAGGCGGCAACACCTGCCTGGAATGGCGTTGTAAGCAAGTTAAATCGATCTTCGATTCCACTGCACCTGCTACCTCAATCGCTCGTTTTGACAAACACTACATTCGCGAACGGTAATATCATAGATACGAAAATCTTTTATATCACAGACTAAAATAAATTTAAAAATTTTAGTATAATATTTTTTAATTTTTTTTTTTTCTTATAATTAGAGACGCTTCGCTTAGTATAACGTATAATAATGTTGGATTAAAAGATAAAATTGTGCAATTTTACATTCGGTTTTAAACATGATGTATATATATGCATGTCAGATCAAAAGAATATTTAATCGCTTAATCTTTCTTTAGTGATGATTACAATGTGTGTGTGTGTGTGTGTGTGTATCGCGAAAATATTTGCATGTTCCACTTGTCACACTTTCCGCCAAACTGGGTTAGGCAATGTGCATACTAGGCCAAGAAACTGCTCTGATCGGAATCGCATTGCTGCAGTATCTCGTCTTGGAGATTGAAGGGAATAGAGATATTTTCACTGCGGACTCAGACGTTTAAGAACACATCCTTGGCCAAGGAATTCGTGAATACAAAATAGGGAAGCGCACTGACGACTGAATATGCTCGAGCACAGGATAGATAGGAAGGGAAGAGGGTTTCTTGAAATTGCTGTCTGCAACAGAGTGCATTACTTGCGATCGATGGGCATTTATCGTTGATAATACATTTGTCCGACGTTTCGATCAATAATACAATTTTAATAAATTTTGTATTAATTAACAATTCATATTTCAACGTATTCTTTGTTCGATAGAATTATTCCTCTGACCCTTTAACTCTACGCTATGGTGCTACCATTGGTGCAGCAATTAATCAATAACAGCATACGTAAAGTAATAGCATTATGTAAAAGTTAGTAAAATTATATTATCATTATTAAAACATTTGTTTTATTATTAAAGCATTGTTTATTAAGTATTCTCAGATTTGTTTCTTTAAACATAAACATAATATAAAAAATAACAAAAATTACATTACATTTTATAATGTAAGTAAACCGGGACGAGAATAAATAGCAAAATTTCAAGTGATATAAATGTTAATAACAAATGATAATTACGAATAAATAAAAAGAATAATAATGTCAATTATGCGCTAAAAGCTATTCTCGAAAGATGTTATAAACTCACTGATTAAGAGCGTATTTCTGGTCAGCTTATGTCACCGATTGTAAAATTGGATTTTAATGATTCCCGACACGGAGAGTTCTTTCCATCGGGCACAATGGATATTACAACGTTATTCAGTACTCGGCTAGTTTCAGGTGAACTGGGCTGAGCTTGAGCTGGCGGAATGGTTTATCGATTCCAACCCTTGTCCTCTTTATCCTTTATTTTCTTTATCTTCGTCATGCACACACGCAGCGCACTGCCTGAAGTCACAGTCGGTTTACGTTCGAATTAACAATCTGTGTTTTATCATCTTCGCTCTTAAATCTTTTCCATTGTACAATATATTGCATCACAGTTCGTATAACTGTGAAAAATTATTGTTTTTTCTTCAAAAGATTGGATCTCTGATTTGATACGACGCAGTCAGTTTTATTATGATTTCATTTTAGTTTCAGAGATGATTTTTACGTGTAAATATACAGTCCAATTCTTCGGTTGATTATCGCATTCGTACCCTTACTTGGAATGCTGTAAAAACTATTGGATTTTTATTTATTCGCATAAATTTACGCCCCGCGTACTGAATGCCGCCATTGACTCGGTTGTCGTAGTGAGCTCGTTTGATTTATGATTTCGTATTTCACAGAATATCGTTACATTTCGACTTGACCGAGGCGAACGTTACGTTAAAGGTGTCGCGCGTTTCGCTCGAGCGAAGCTTGCTTTGGCAGGGTGGTTTATCGATTCTGTCCCTTTTCCTCTTTACTCCCTGCCCTTTACCCGTTTTGCACACGCTTTGCACATAACCCAGAGCTACGAGATCGCTGACGTACTCGTTACCGAATTTTCGCGCGTCGACCCCAACTATTCAATGTTTCCAAGGGAACAATCATCAGAATTCCGATGATTCATTCAAAATTTCATATTGCTAGTCGTGTAACGATTGTAAATTTTCAGAAATATTTTTCCAACTCAATAAATTTGTCTTTTTCAGTTGAATTTCCTATACGTTCGTTTTCTTTTTATCTTTTTTCTACTAAAACGTATTCTTAGATTTCAATTTTAAACTTTGTAAAAATATATATCTTTATAGTTTATTAGATTTAGAATTTTTTATTATTTGCCATTAAAATATTATACCTCTTAAGACGTAGGATCTAAATTTTATTTGCATATTTCTAACACGGTTGATGTTATATTATGACTTTTAACAGAAGGTTAAATTGTGAGCATTGCGCGAATTAATCTTCGTAGAAATAATAGAATAATAGGATACAAGAATATTCTGCATCTCTGAATAAGTCGCAATTAACGAAATAATCTGTGATGAATAATTCTTTGTTCCTGATGGCTCTCGATTCCCTAGTGGCGATAATCCCTGCAGCATGACATCCAGCTAATGGAAACGGTCTTTCAAGTGCGATTAGTAGGTACTTTAAGTGTGAAAATTTATTTTAATATACTTACTATGAAAAAAAATACATAAGACAAAATAAATAAAACATTCAATCTATTAAAATTTTAAATCATCCTTGTCTAAATCTAATAATAATTTTATACTATATGTTAATTTTCTTTTGTATAGCGTTGATAAAAGACTAATCAATCCAAGATATCTAACAGCAAAAAATATTTGAGCGAAAGACTCTCGTCTTAACATAAAATTGAATTTCAAGAACTTGAGAAAAATTCGAGTGTGATTGATATCGCAAAATTTGCTCTAGATACGGTTACTTGGATTTTCAAGATATTTACGAATCCTTGAAACTGATTTTTGCGATATTATGCAGTCTCACTTTCATCACGAAATGAAGAAATCGTGGAACAAAACAAATCCGTCCACCGATTTGATGCGCGATTCTTCATCTCTCTATTTCTGGTTTCAATATTCAAATTGTCCCGCATACATCGTTGATCGCCGAGAGATTTTACTAAAGATCATAATCCGTGAGGCAGTATCGACATCAGCGGAACGATTTGGCATTCAACAGGCCTCGAATCCAGTGACCCAAATCCGTGGCGCTCCGAGACGTACGCTTTTCTAGAATCGGATTATCGGCCAGCATGATCCGCCCGATATTATTTTAATTCTTTCGTGCGGCCATTTCAATGCTATATATAATGCTATACAAAATATTGCGTACTTGCGTACTGACAAAATGTCGATTAAGACAGACGCAGTTCAATATGTATGCGGTAATATCGGTACTCATATCTTTTCAAAACGATAAGATAAATGGATGAGATATATGATGACACACAGATAATACAATAATAACGTTAAGCCGTACATTAACGAACAGAATTCAGCTAAGCTGTTATAAGATAATATTACGTATTTATATGCCGTGACAATATAAAGCTTTGCATAGTCTTAAAATATTCTTCTTAATTTAATATAACATGTATTCTATACACTTAGAATGTCACAGCTATATTACAATGTGTACTACATCTTATCGATTTAGACATGAAGATTATGCAATTAAATATTTTTTTAATTTTTGCAAGTTGTATTAATAGCATATGTATAATCATATTAATCTAACTATATCTATCCTATATCTCTATAAGTTCTATGTTGCTACATATACGGTTTAAATGATTAAGACAGGAGCAATAATTTAAAATTTCAATAAATCTCCTGATGAAAAGATATTTATATTCGAAATGTAAACGGATTATAATAAGCTTGTTGCTAAATAACATATTGAAATTTAAAAACGAGTTTAGCAATGGATTTGCGCAATATAAAAATATGATACATTTGAAATACAGATATTTAAAATAAATTCAGAAGTTATTTAATACGTAATGTGCATTGAAATCTTCCATTTTCATATATTTTTTATATTTACTAAACTGCAATTCTAATATAAAAATTATATATATTTCTGTAAGATTATTTAAAAGAGGTATTAATCTTTAAGGAGAAATTCGTTTACTTATAAATTTTATATTGTCTCGAAGAGCATCGCGAAAGAAGGGAAGATTCGCGCGCTGTGACTGTGAAATCGCCGAAACGAAGTTAACCCAAATCCATACATATCGTAACGGTGTTTTCGAGGGAACGAATTATCGGACGACCCATTTTCACCCAATGTCGCACTACTCCTTTTTGACCGTTTGCCGACGTGGAAATGATAACACACGCCTGCCGGGCGTCAAAGAGGAAAAATGGCGTTTGCCGGATGTCGATAAGACTCGCTTACCGCGTTTCACGAGCCGAACGGGAATGTCGTCTCCTGACGTTCTACCCTACGTTGCGGTATTTACGCGTCGACGGTAGCGCGAACTTCTGCGAATATTTAAAAAGTTATCTGTTCAACCCCGTAACTTTCTCACCTGGACCGAGTTTTCGGACGTCGATACACCTCGGACGTCGCGCGCGCGCCCGCGCAAAAGTTAAGCGCGGCGCAAATTTGCGTTTCAGAAAGTTTCGTTCACACCGTTCACAAGTCTCGGCTAGACCTCTTGGCACGTCCCAAAGTTCCATCTTTGAAACAAAATTTTATTCAACGAACTAAACAAAAATTCACTCGAATAATCTAATTTTATAGATGTATATCTAAATAATTCAAATAATTGACATATTGCTTTCCAGACTAAAAAAAAGTTTTAAGACTTCAACATTCAAAATTTTATACATGCAAATAGAAATCTGCAAATCTATATCAAAATTGAAATATTTAAATCAGAGATGAATGCCCGAGAAGAGAAAACTCTCTCTATTCTCTGAGGAGACAGAAATCGGGAAAATTGATTTTATTTTCATTGCACTATTTAAATGAAACTTGGGTAGTCGTTTCTCGTATGCACAAATATTCTTAGCACAATTAAATAACAGATACTTATAGAATTCTTCAGAGATATCTCTGCCTCACTAAATAAACTAATCGCGTTAAGAGCTACGACTAAAAGACAGCAAAATGAGCCTCAATCATTTACAGGCTTGATTCGCTTCAGCTGTCGTTAACACGAAAAGGCGAGGAGAGGCACGAAAGGCACAGATTACCCTACTTCCTTTGAGCAAACGTTGCCAAAGAACGAAGACCGATCTGTATGTTTGACTTCACCAGAACGTAGCCGTTTGATTATACTACACCCGTCTAATATTATACCTTCGCTGTTCCGGCAGACTCTCAGGCTGCATTGTACGCAAATTTAATGCCGCGTAATAGCACATGCGCGCAGCAGGATCTACCTCGGTAATCCCCTTCAAAATTTCAACGGCGGTGTTATATGCAAGCCGCACTGTACGATCGTTAGAACGCGTAACGGGTAACGCGTAAGTCGGATTGTGCTCAATCGCTTGTTATGCGCAAACTGCCGATGCAGTTGGGCTGAAGATGTGACGTAATGCTGATTCTCTCGTAACGCGCATTCCTGCGTATACAATATAGCGCTGCAAGAGAGTTACTCGGAAAGTAGCTTTACTTGCTGGATAAAAAATTAAAATGCGTGAATTATGAAAGCATTACACTACGCGAAACTACGGCACGTGAATTGCATGAATATTCTTTCAGACATTAATTTCAGAATAATAAAAAATATACGGACCCTTCAAAAGTTGAATCTTGGTATAATGAAGTGCTATTTCATTTTCATCTTGCTCTTATGTTACGGATGATCTAACGAGACGTCTCTCATATATTTCAAATTTAATATCAAATGTTCCGTATGCTCCAATTTGATATCAATCTTCCTCGATAATAAAAAAGAATATTATTTATCAAGAGATTCAATTTTTAAAATTAAGTATTTTTTTTAATAGCCCTTAAATTAAAATACATATTTACCAAGGAATAGATTTATGTTCTAAAAATTAATAAGAAAAATATTTGATGAAAGAGATTACCACATATCGTCTTTTTCAATATTTTTTCAAAAAAGAATAAAAATACTTTACATGTTTTCTAAAGATTCGGATAGTGGCTCGTTGTAATTACGGTTGAAACACCTCATATATCGAGCAAGATTTGGCAACAGACAGAATGGAAATATGTTAATTTTAGAAAATTGCGTATTTTTCTCTTTGATCGTCCTGTACACTAAATAGTAAATAGCTCTCGCTATACGTGGTGCGAATTCTATAGGTGGAAACCCACTGGGGAATTTACCGCGCCGTTAATTTTACGGGGGTACGGCTGGTGAGAGCACATGGAACAACCTTCTCGAACGTGGAGCATCCACAGGTTGTCGTCTGACCTAATCTGACCTAACCCAAGTGATTAAGGACGTTGAATCAATGGAGAGAAGACGAGGAGGTTTCAAGGGCAATGTATCTCTTGTCAAATCATTATCCTTTTATTAAATCATTAGCCTCCTCAAACGAAGAAACTTGTTGAGTTCCGTCGAAGCGCAAAATGCCCAGCGAAATATAAAAATCTGAAATTTCTTCCTGTAATCTGAAATATTGGATTGAGCAAATAAATAGAAAATTTTTCGGTCATCGGGCAGATTGTCAATTCAATGCTGTCATATCAGATCGAAACGCACCAATGAAATAACCGATATCCAGCTTTTCAACTGGAATGTTCTATAATATTTTCTGTATAACATCAATTTCTCAAATATAACAAAATTTTTAAGATTTTTTATTTTAATTGTAAATCATTTTTAATTTTTTATTAATATCAATGTATTTTAAAAATGTGAGAGAGAGAGAGGATACTAGTTTTATGAAAGGGTTGCACTGTAAGACCAATAATTGATGTGCAATTCTATGTATTGTTAATATTTTCCGAACTCAAGCATCGATATTAGACTGACGATTGAAAAATTTATTTATTTTTTATTTATTTATTCTATACTGTGTACACCAGATGTCGGTCGCTATTTGCTTTTTCGAAATATTGAAGTTACTGCGAGCTTTACAGAACGTTCTTGCATCGTTAAATTCATCTCTTACGATCTCTTTGAATAAAAGCTCGTCTTGCTCGTTTGTGACTCGATGGTCATAAAAATTGAAAGTAATTACATTAGAGAGTTTTGTCAATTGTAAAAATTGCCGTACAAGTCTTGCAACAACATTGTATACATCGCGAATTGCTCTGAAACCAATAGATTCGTATCTCAATAATAGCAGAATTATATTTCGAGGAGAGAGAAACAACAGTTCTTATTTTCCTTTTCGGTTTCGTCTTGGCAAAAAATCCAGCTTTCGATTCTCGTAACTCGAGAAGCTCCCGCGAGAAGCTTGATGGCAAACGACAACGTTTTAGATCAAATTTTGGTCTTGATAAATTCGTTGCCGTACACGCTCCGTTGTTCCTAACCATTGGAGGTAGGCTCGCAAAGGTGGAATCAATACGTGAACCTACAACCATCTCTACGTACACAATGCCAGCCGGCCAAGCTCGAGAGATGTGTATATACTACCTCGTATCTCTCGTTTTCTCCGTCGACACTGTTGCTCAATGGTTGTGGTCCTCCCCTTGTGTATGTTCCTCTTTAAACCCCTTCTTTCTCCCTTTCCACTACCAACTCCTCCGCATGTGTCTTCACTCTTATTTGCGCCGATTTTCTTTGCCTAGTATATTTTTTCTCTTTCCTTTTTTCTCTTGTACTTTCATGATAATGCAAAATCCTACCGGGTGAATACCAGCTCCCCTTTTGACGGCGCGCCTTCATTCTGTTCCAGGAAATTCAGCGCCGTCACTCCATTTTCGAGCCCAGTCAGCGCACGTTGGCCGACACAGTTCGGTAAACAAATGCTCTCGATGTGATTTATAGCTTATGCACTTTCCTCTCCTTGAAATATTTGCAAGCAGTTTAGTTCCTTCAAAGTTGTGATTGTGATTTTCTTCCTGTTTGTTCTTCTCTATTATCAAAATTATTACCGTTAGTTTAATATTTACAATTGAATCGGTAATCATTTATCGATTAACTCAAAAAGATAAATCGATAAATAGATAAACAATATCTTTTATTCTCCCTATATTTTACTCTCGATGGTAGAACGCAGTAACAGTTCATTTTACAGAAGGCCTCTAGCTTCAGGACTTAAATCTCTATATCTTTGAGAATGTTCGCAAACAATTTATATAGACATCTCGCATTCAGCTCACATACAATTTGCAGAGTATCAGCATTCAGCTTGAATCCGCAAACCTATATATTTCTCCTTCTCTTTCCGGCGCGTGTGTAACGATAGTGAATCTGTTTGATTTGCAGGAATGGGGAGTGTCGGCAGCAACGTGACAGGGACGACGACGACAGATCCGACGACGTTCCTGCCCGACGCAACGCCGACTCTAAGCGAACGCGAACAGGTCAAAATCGAATTTTACAAAACGTACGATGTTATGACGGGGGTGCGGATCGCCGCGACCCTCGGTGGCTTTTTCAGCTTAATGGTGTTGCTGGTAGTTTACAAGAGCAGGTGATTTTTAAGGATGTTTAAACCAGCATTTGCATCGCCGTTAAAATACAATTAGAATATATGGCTTATATATTTATCAGATGCAAAGCGAGTAAACAACTGGAAGACCCGGCTTTGACCGCGGCGGCAGCCGCGGCGGTCGCGGAAGCTGAAGCTGAGGAACGCGCGCTCGCCGCCGCTCTCGAAGCGATCGCCAGGTTACCACCCAGGCCGGGACGTGGTCCGAGAAGATCATTGTGCGTCGAGGTATATGCGAAGTAGCTTAAATTATATTTCCATTAAAATAATTAGCAAGTATCTAAAATGTAGTATACCCTTCTAAAAGTGGCATGTATCATTAGAGTTAGAATATTAACAAAATCGTCAATGTTCTACTTCTGAGAAATTAAATGATGTATTTAAAAGTTGTTTCTTCTTTAATATCTGCAAAAAATTATAAAATTTCTTGCGTTATTAATATGTTGTCGATAATCATCGAATTATGGCAATTTGTATTTAATAGTACATGTAGCGTAATTAAAGAGCGTTTACGAAAAGATTACTTTATTGAAACATCACCAGTGATTGGATCGTGCAGTTTTCAAGTAGTATAGCTTTGCACTTTTTCGATGGAACGTAAAAATTTTGAGCTGATGCCAAAAATGCCGTGACACATTTCAGAGAGTGCTCTCTAGTTAACAGAGTATTGTTCAGTTTGTAATTTGTCCGTTCGCCAAGCACTTGTAATTGATAGAAGATATTTACATCAGATGAACCAGTCTCATTTACCCGCGGTGGCACCTCGCTTCGCCTCGGTCGGAGGTGGATACGACGCCCTGCTGGCACCGCCAATCAGGCAACCGAGGTTGGCTCCCCCGGTCGATTACAGAAGATGCAGCTCGGTCACCTGTAGCAGCACTGGAAGCAGTTATCTGGAACGAAGGGGTTCAGCCATGGTAATGCCGTGCCTTCCGCCTCCTCCATCTTACCCGCGTCACGCCGCCTACGATGAGCCATGGGATTTATATTACCCTATCGATATCCAGGTATATACCCGATATTTGCGATCGCATTATCTCTCAAAACGATTTCTCCTAATCTTAATTCTTCTCAGTCTTGAGTTTACTTGTAGACATTGAGAGATAAATTGTGCATCTCTTTTTTGAATCTTTACTCATTAATTATTTTAAATAATAATCAAGATTACTATAATTCTATAACACTGGCTTTACTATTCCATTCTGTATGAATTACAATTTAGCTCACCTGTTACAAACAATAAATAAAAATTAGTTAAAACTCGCAGTTAAATCTAAAGAACATCATGAGATGTTATATCATTCAAAATTTACTGAAAATTTCTATGATGCAATCAGGTAATACAGCCAACTCCAGATTTATCGCCATGCGGTAGCGAGGTCGGTCTTTATGCCGGTGCAGTCGGTAGCCTTATGGCGGCGTCGTCGGGTAGAAGAGCGCCGTTGGCATCGATGGGTAGCGTGGATCCCCCCGATCCGGACACCAGGTCGCTCGGCTCCGATTCCGTCTTCCTGAAGAACGAGGACGAGGACCAGTGCATCGACACTGAGGACGAAGTCTCGGGTTTTTCCACGGACTCGGACGCGCCTGGGCCAAGCTGTCGGCGGTTCCTACGGGTGCCTTCTAGGAAAAAGCGGATCCCCGAGAAATGGGACGGATGCGCGGGCTGCGTGCCCAGGCGACGGATCGGTAGTAAACCCTGCCAAGAATGTATGACCATCAGTGCCGCCGTCGAAACCTCCAGGTAAATTTCTATTACAAATTCTCACACGGAAATGAAAGTGTTGCCATCACAGCAAGAGAGTTCATCACAAAAATATCAGACTTTCCACTTTCAATTTTTTAATGGAACAACTGGACTGAAAAAAAATTTTTACAGAATATTTTTACTTCAAAGGAAACGTTATCGAAGAATCTAATTATTGTATAAATAGTTATAAATTTTTAAACATCCAAACACTTGCATCTGCGTTCTTCTGAATTTCTTCTCTTCCTCTTATAATTAAAAAACACTTGTCTTCTCTTCTTTTTTAATTAATAAATTTTTAATAATAGGTCGCAACCAGCCTCAACGACAACCAGTAGCAGTCAGAGTAGCGTGGGATCTCCACCGTGTTCACCGCCGATCGAGCTGAGGCACAGACCACCACCAACGCCATTACCATCAATCCCGCCAATATGGTCCCAAGAAACGCTCTTTTAGGATGCGTTTTTCGTAGTGAGCATGTCCTTTGACCTGTTTTTATCGAGATACAAAGCTAAATCCAGAATGTCTGAGGAAATCATTTGCTCGAAAAATTGAACATTATCTGATCTTTGACCGCCTTTATACCACTAGAAAATAATTTCTTTTTTTTCTTGGAGCCTGTCGCCATTAAAATATATTTTACGTGCATTTGAAGGTTTAATCGCGCGTTATATATCGGTGAATTCAATTATAATTCACGGATACAACAATTGTCGCGTATGAAATTGTTAAAAATATTTTTAAAAAATTTAAATTTTTATGTAACGAAAATAAAAGCAAACAAAATTATATCATCGGATATCATAATCTTTACGAATGGCAAGAATAAAGAAAAGCTACATAAAGTTAACCGATGAAGGAAAAGGGAGAAAATCTTACATAGCGAGACGGGAGAAGAAGAACGAAAGCTCGGAAAGTATTTTCCGAGTGCGGGGAAATATCGGAGATTTTCGATATTACGGCGGTGACTCCTGTCCGCCGGAACCGGAGCAAACCCATCTTAAGGTCTAAATCGAAGGCTTTTTACGTCGACAGTGTAGTAGACTCCATGACAAGCACGGAACTCGGGTCGGGTTACCCGCTCGTTTAAAAGACGCGTTCTACGACCCGCGAGACGCGAGACGAGGCCGACGACGACTTAGTCTAACTATACCTGAGATCTCATCTAACGACGTATTTCAGTCGTCTGCCTGCTCCGTCATGCTTCAGAATTAGTTTGCGAACAATGCATACGCGCGCGTGGTCGAGTTATCTGAAAGTTTACATAACTGCATTGCGAATATACCCACCAGCATCCCGAGAAAGTGCGCGCAATTTATCTGACATGGTAAGCCATGCTCCATAATCTTATTTATACAATTAGTCGAAGAAGATTGGACGACTTGATTATTTTCCGTCTCACTCAGCCTCGTATCCTCCTCGACGAATCTCTTCGTACGAGCAGGCGCACATCGACATTATCCGTGATCCATTTAACAACGAAAGCAAGCAAATGCACTTCCTCGCTTAAGACATTCGTGGCGTCCTAATTGGCGTTCGTGATGCCGTTCAAGATCGTGAGATCTCGAGCGGCCGAACTTTGGGATAAGGACGCATGGTGATCTATATCGCACAAAGGAACATCCGAGAAACGAGAAACTCGTTCCGATCGATCAGGGTGAACCCGCGTATAACTCGCAACTCAGGAGACTGTCGAAGGAAGGCCGATCGACAATGTCAAGGGGGAAATAGGGAATTATTTTTATACAAGCGCGACGATAATCAAGCTCGTTGAACTGATCGTGATGCTTCTCGTGAAAACAATAATACGCTCGCAATACTCGATTGTATGATGTCAGTGTAATAATGTGATTGTCAACGAGACGAGCGGATGGGAGAGTGAAATAGAAAGAAAAAAGAGAGAGAGAAATCTGAGAGTGAAAGAGAGAGAGAGAGAGAGAGAAAGAGAGAAACGGGGGAAACAGCATTTCGTTCGGACAATCGAACCGGTTTTTCCTGTCACGATTTTCCCGGCAGGGCAAACCGCCGATTCGCCGTCGATCCGACACGTTTCTCCTCGCGCGAGGAAACAAAACGTATTTCTATTCGTGTAATCTTGTAAGCTCTGTAAGGTTTTGGATGTACGTGTACGTGTCTATAATCCTCTTGCGTACGATAGATAAAACACCGTGCTCGATGGAGGGGAACCGGAAACAGGGCGATTGCCGTAAATGGTCTCAACGAACCAAAGTTGGCCAAGTTCCCTGATCGCTGTACTTGCGAGATGGTCCATTTTATCGGTAGCTCCGCTAAGTTGTTTGGTAAATTTCTATCCGAGTGGGAATATCGATCGATAGGATATATTCCATGGACCCAGAAATCCCCACAATCAGGTCTGTATTTGATCTAAAGAAAAAGTAAGAAATAGATAAAAGAGAAATAAGAGCGAGATTATACGAAATTGTTTTAGTTCTTTACGTCCCCGTCAAATTCAGTGATATTAGCTGACGAGAAGCTCGCTGGGTGTAGAAAATCGAATTTATTAAAATATTAGAGCGCGTCGGTGTAAAGAAACAAAAAAGAGACATGTAGTAGACGAGATATTTATTGTTGACAAGTTGCAACTTGTGTCTATTTTCGATAAAAGATAAAACGTAGTTCAACCAGGCGAGCCATATATGCCTCTATATCTACATCTGGAGACTTTTCCGCGGAGGCTAACATCACTGCCGGTCAGCCCCTCCAGGCACACGACGATAAACGAATAAGAAAATAAAAGCAGAAAATACAGTAAAACACATTTACGTAAAAGCAAAAACGAGCGCACGAGGACTACCGTTATTCTAGCCAAGAGTTTGTACAGTAGACAAATAAGCAAGCCGAGAAGTTATTATATCGGGATAAAAAAAAAAGAAAAAGAGAAGAAATATAATAATGTAATAGGCCACACGCACGCAGTGCTGCGACCGTTACTTTTAGATAGGTGTACATACACGTCGCGTTACGTTGCGTTGAGCGTACACGACATCAGCGACTCGCCCTCGCCGATCGGTAAAAAGCGGAGGGCGGGCGAGACTCTAACGTCGTCTACGCGAGGAAGAGACTTTATATGACGTTGGCTGCGTTCCAAACTTCGCCCCGGAGGTACGAATTTAACAAGCCACAAAACAAGACGCAAAATACGAGAATGTATAGCCGGACGACTATATGAAACTACAGACCCGTGTAATTCCCTCTAGTAATTTATATACGGCTATCTGTTACAGCCATTAGGCAAAAAAAAACGTCAACTTCTGCGAACCTAAGAGAAAGTTTCTCGGAAATGAAGAAAAAGAGAGAGAAAGAGAGACAGCGCGGGGAGATGTCCAAACTTCAAGGAAAACACGTAAAAGTTTCGTGATAAATAAAGGGAAGTCCCTAATTGGATATCGTATGCCTTATTGAATTATTGTTATATATATGTATATATATACGTTTAAAAGCCGACATTTCACTTGAGAATTACGATAACGTCATGAGAAAGTAGTCGTCACAGGAGGCGAAGTTCTAGAACGCGGCTGTAGGAGAACAAAACAGAATTATTATTATCGCGAGGTGCGCTTTGCTATACGCCGACACGCTGACGAATCCGTTCCAATTCGTTTTTTTTTTCTATTGAGACAATCGCATTTCTTTTAACAAATGATACGTTGAAAATGAATAGGAAAGAATCCATTCAAAATTTCTTCGCGAGTCTCTGGCATGAACCTCGTACAGGCGCACATTAGTACGAATAACTATGCATGTAGTTCTGTCAACACTCCAAAAGTAATTCCCGCGTGACGTCGCGTAAATGAAGATCAAGAGTATATATTTCTCTCATTTGCATTCTTAGCGAAATGATTAACCGGGAACAAAGTTCTCAGCGGCGCGTGGCGTGCAGCACGTCGCCCCGTAGTCGCGTAAGACAAGGAGCTTGAAAACTCGCGAGTGCTGCCGAATTGCCAAATGTAACAATCAAACAAGAGTGTCTAGAAATCTAAAATTTCAGAAAGAGCCGAGGATAATCTTATGCGGATATATATAAATATATATATACGCGCGAAAAAAAAAATAGATGCATGAGTGCGCGATTGTACGTGCGTGTGCGTGTGCCAAGTAGTTTAGCACAATTTTAGGCGGGCGGAACGTATATACACATATACATATATGTATATAAATAGGGTGATTGTGAGACTTTTTAGAGACTGTACACGAACGAGTCCGTGTCGATTGATTTTAGTATCTAACGTTCGTACAATCATATGAACCTTTTCTCGGTGCCTTTCTGCTGCACTTCTTCCATCATCGTTTAGAAAAATATACACTTTCTTCACTATCTTCATCAACCATTCTCCTCTCTCTCTCTCTCTCTCTCTCTCTCTATCTCTATCTCTTCCCTCTCTTTCCTCCAATCCTGACTACTTCTTAGAAGTGTTTCCGCGCGACGCCGCAAGGAATCTGAACGTATTAAAGTGAAATCTACGTTTCCTCCTTTCAATTCAATTTTTATCTCTAGCCAAAGTCAGATGTCAAAAATAATTTTATTAAAGAATGTCTAAAAAGCAAAGAACAATAATGGCAGTAGAAAATATATTAATATATGAAAAATATATTTACAGATTTTTAAAAGGTTATAATTACATTGGAAATTATTATTTTGATTAAACTCGTTCAAAAAGTTAGTTGCTAATTTAGTAAAATTGGAAATATAATACTACTTAATTTCTTTTCAACTAACTATTAAAATCAAAAACTTGTATAACTCAAGATTATTTGTATTTTTATTATTTTTGTAATATGTTTATACAGACGTTATTTCATTAAATTTTTGTGAAATCTATTTATTAATTATTAATTTTAATAACTATATTATAACCAATTGTTTTAATCAAAAATAGTGCTTTGTTTGGAAATAATATTTTGCGTTATTGAATATTTTCTGAAATCTTATAGAGAAAGACGAGAACAATTGCAATGAAGCGGCCGCACGGAACCTCTCTCATATTAACAATTAATAGACCTTCGTACTTTTATAATTTTTCTACTCTTTAACGTTAGATACTTTTAAGAGTAAGGAACTGTTACTAGAACTCGCGTTTAGACTCATCGCGCATATATTGATAAAGATAATTATACAACTTCTCTTGGCTTGAATTATTTGTTTTAAACATTGCATTCTTTTCTGGTCATATTGATTTATTAAAGTTACTCATTATTAACAATCTAACAAGTAGAATTATTTTTCTTTAAACATTACAGATAATCTTTAATTTAAGTTTCAAATAATTAGTTTCAAAGAAACTACAAATCCCATTATGTGTAATATCAATCAACAGTCATTCTCTTCATAAATACAATCTTTATCTTTCTCTTTTCCTCCTTTTGTTACATCCACAAATTATGTTCACTTTGCCAAAGTGTTTGATCACATAAATGAATAGTCTATCTTTATTTTATATCTTTACTCTTTTTACTATAGATATGTATGTATATCCTCACAATAATGAGCTTAATGAGATTAATGAATATTGAACTAATGTCAATTTTACATTTATGGACATTTTACCTTTAGAAATTTATAAAAAATGTTTTGGTTAATTTTCCTGCCCCTTCCAAATAATAGGAATATAGGAAACTCAATATTTATTGCATTTCTAATATACCACATGGTTTTCTAATATGTAACGACTGATAATACAATTCCCGATATATACAGGGTGAATCATTATGTAGATACAAAACACAATTAACACGATACAGATTTCTTAAAACAAAAAACAATTTTCCCTTATTCTAAACTAAAGCATTTAGGAACTGAATTTGTCTATAGATGAATCATCCTGTATATAAATACAGGCAATGAAAATTAAAGTTTTGAGAATTTTTTCAGCTTTGGTATAATATAAAGTAAAAGATACTATATCCTCTATATTCTACTATTCTTATTTGCTATGTAAACTTAATAATCTAATTTTTTATACCTTACAGTTTTATTTTATTATGTTTAAATTTAATTACGTACACAATGTTAACGATTTCCTTGTCATAATACCTGTCTCTAATTCTTCATTCTATTTCGAACCCGTAGAGAAATGCTATTTGCTGATAATAAGAAATTTGTATATATTTGCGACTCGTGTCTAATTATGTTTGAACGCTCACTATATTACCACCATATCTCTAGAAAGGTGTACAAAAGCGGGTCGCATGTTTGTTACGCTAATTTCAGCTAATCTGCAAAAAATTATATCTGATAAAGTAAAATGCACGTATCACATCCACACATTACTATATTTAAATACATAAATATACTAATGAAGAAAAATAATCCTATATTAAATTTTTTATAATAAAAAAACTGCGTTAATTGTACAATATTATATTGTGGAATACATATATTTACGAGAATATAAAAGTCTCTTATATTTTTTCTTAAACGTGAAATATTTCTCTTATTAGATGAGCCTGATAGAAAATATTAATATACGTAATTATTTGTAATAATTATATTGTAATATACGTACCGAAATAATTATATTAAATTGGTGTAAAAAATTTTACTTCATTTACTAATTAGATCTAACAAAAATTAAACTGATAAAAAGAACACATCGTATGTTACATTCATCACTTCTGAATATCGTTTTGCGGCAGATTAGCGGAATGCAAACGTGCGGCTTCAAGATGTGCACCATTACCTAAAACGAAATTTCAGTTAAATCACTAATTTAGAGCTCAAAAAGGGTCCCAAAAACTGCAACTCTGAAATTTGATGAATGTGAGAATCTGTGCGAACGTGTTGGCTAGTGATGAATGCGCGTGTTACATAAACAGTCGCCCATTAATTGCGTTATCGTTAGAATGAAGAAACAAAAACCGATGGCTCGATAATTAGCTCGCAATAAACTAAACGCAGGCGCAGTTGTTAAGTGTTCCGTTTTGTAAATAGCTCCACAGCGAACCATGTTAATTGCGAGAACGAGACTTGGACTTGAAGAAAATGCAAGACAAATGATAACGAAAATCAACGTACAGCAAGAACGGCCTCAAAAACGGTAGAGATATTCCGTCGACCGACACAATGGGATAACGGTGAATCAATGATGCAATTCGAGTGATAAATACAAAAACAAACGTAAATGCATATTTTTCAGTCGCAATCTTATCGATGATTACACAATTTTTTATAATTTTCGAAACATGCACAAGAACGTCAAATTGACGAATAACAAAATCTTATATGATATGGGATAATCTTATATAACATTTATGTTTAAAATACAAAATTAAATAAAAAATTGGACTAATAATTGTTAAATATCCTCAAATGAAAGTGAAAGAGTTACATTTGCAATTTATATAAATGTTTTCTATTTGTTTCTTTAAATTTTATATTTACTAAAACATATACATATGTATATTAGACAATACGTTTAAGCATTCTTTTTACGAAAATAGGCCTTGCAATTATAATAAAAATGATACACATATATATAAATAAAATATACGTGATAATTCAGTAATTTTTAATTGGATATAATATTTTCAAGATCGAAATTTGTATGTATAGAAGAATTAAATTTTATTATTTGTAATAATTTTTCATTTCCAATTGGTGTAATTTCTGATACATTATTATAAATTAATTTAAACTTAAAATTATAAAATAATTGTTAAGCTTCATATACATATACATATATATGCACACAAATATATCTTTTTTATTTAACGTAGTTTTTTATTTATTGCTTTTTACAAGTAAGATACACATAATTGTACTTTGTAACATATTTACAAAATATATTTTCCCAAAAATATTTTTAAAGATATAATACAACATTAATGGAAAGGTGACAAGATTAACTAAAAGAAAAATAAGTGTCTAAATTTGATACAACATGACGATGTTGCTATAGCAATCACGTAATATATTAACTGCCATAATAATAATTTATAAGACATAATATTTTTTATTACCACAAAAATATCTTATTAATTAAAATACGATACATAATGTATGAAAACTGTCAATGACTTACAAATAAAAATTGGAGAGTCATATGATTAATGTAAAGTTATCAATGTCAAAATAATTTATTTTTAACATTTAAATTGAATAGAGAAACACATTTTTATTTTTATCTTTTGCGATATTTTGGTACTCAAGTAAGCTTCTTCAAATATTTTTGTGAAGCTACATAGGAGTTAACAATATAGATCATGTATGTTGCTAGCAATGTGGACCTTTTCTCACTCTGTTTTTCATACATCAATTATTCTTTGCGACCATTAATGTTACTCGATCAAGCCAATTACAAAAGAACAATTAAGGAAACGGACAGAGTCAATATAATAGGGTGAATTTATGTCCGACAAACAACGTACGAGCCCCGTTCTGTCGGTCGTCGGAACAAAACCCGAAAGCCGAACGTTCTGTTCGACGTCGATGGCTCTTTTTTTACTCGAGATCGATCGAAAATCCAATTGACTGCCGATCAGCGCCGCGCGCGTATGATCGATCGATCGATATCGAATGGAGCGTTTATCGGGCAACATAATACAATAAGTTATTCAAAATGTTATCCGAAGCGTTAAAGGGCAAAAAATAAATCAAGGCAATGGAAACAGTGAGAGAGAACGAGACATACACGCTTACAGATACACGTGATTATTCACACAAGTATACATCCATACGCAAACACGTACAAGATGTTAATAAATTGGAATAAATGTTACGACTATATTTCAAAATATCTACTTTCTCTTTAACAGCTTTTTCCTATCACATCAAAGCGCGATAAAGTACGAATTTCATTAAGATTTGATCAGTGTTCCAATACTGAATAATAGACATTTTTATATAGTCATTATTTATTATTATTTTTATTTTTATATTTCATACAATGTTCACGCTAAACAATTTATTACATTTAGTTATTTATCTAACAGCAGAAGAGAACATTTATATGTACATTTGTTTACACAACTTCTTTTCAATTTAATTTTTTTCATTTTTATCATTACAATTAACGTCACAATTATTTTGAAATATTGCATTTTCGAAACAAATTTAATTATATGCATTGATTATCAACCATGTTTAAAGATTAATTGCATATTGAAAACAACAGCTTTTATCAAAGACTGATAAACTCTTTTTACTTTAATCGTATATTTCTCAATTTAAGAAATAAGCACAGTAGATATGTCTTTAAGACTGATCCTACATTAGTCGCAAGCCGATCGCAAGCATGTTGCAACTAATGTAAAACTTAAACAATATTACTAGCAGTGCCGGATGCGTGATATTTCGGAATCTAGTACTGTACACACTAGGGTAACTGTCCCTATTAGTGTGCCTTGAACCTATTAGTGTGCTTTTATATTTAAATAAGTCATAAAAATAAACTGGTACAAATAAATAGACAAAGTATTTTTTTTCTATAAAATTAATACTTTAACTTAATAAAAAAAAAATACTTTGTCTATATATTTGTACCAGTTTATTTTTATGACTTATTTAAATATAAAAGCACACTAATAGGTTCAAGGCACACTAATAGGGACAGTTATGTGCATTACATGGTGCAATAAAGTTCTAACAGACATCAGGTTAATGAAATTAAAGGTGAGTGAGATTAAATTTATACGTTAAATTATATGTTACTATTAGTGTTTTATATATTTTTTTATTTTCATATATATTATTCCCACATAGCACACTTTATTCGAGAAACGTGCAGAGGACGTCCTTTACATCCTAAAGATTTTACGTCTCTTACGTCCTTTATTTTATAAATTATGGCTCGTATTTAAAACACATTTTTATCAATAATTAATAAAAGCTTTTAAACATATAGGCCCGTCTTCAGAACGCGTTATAACAATGTAAGCGCTCATTTACTATTAGTATATAGTTTACATTGTACGTACTATAGAATCTCTAGATTTTTTAGCGCACTAACATTGTTGCTGTGAACGCGTTCCGAATACGGGCCATAGTTTACGTTATAATATAAGGGAAGGGAGGGGGGTAAATAGTGACGGATTTTTTCCTCTCTCTTCTGCAAGCTAATTTCAAGTTTAGAAGATATGATTTTTCACTAAAAGAGTACTTTCTACTTTCAAATATACAAAAAACTTAATTAGAGTTTTCATAAGTCATGCGTATTGGCTAGATTTTCATAAAAGCTAAAACCTACATTTGTCACTATTTGCCTCACCCTATGGATGAATAATGACACCCCTATAGGACAATTACAAAATACATAATTCTTAACTCCTAATCGATCTTTCTTTTGACATTTTAATTAGATAAGATAATTTATATTAATTTCTATACTCTGCTATATGTATATTTTTATTTATTGATAAATTATAGTAATAACATTATTTACCCAACTAAAAATTGTCATTATATTTGCAGGAGCTACTTTTTCCTTTAAAATTTTACTGAGAGAAATAAAATTAATATACAAGCATAGGAATTATATCAAAATAGGAAAAAAAAGATATCGTATGACATAGAATAGATCTTATTTAACGATTCAGCAATTAAGAAAATATAACTTTAAATATATTTAAAAAATCCAGGTTTTACCTGATTTCACGAATGCAAAATTTTTCTCCGCTAGCTATATTTGGTTTTTAATTTTTACTGCTTTTTTAGAAGATGATTAGATGCTTGAGAACTGTCTTTCTATTAATGAGTAGTGGTAAAATAGACGCGGGAAAGAGGAGAAATTTAAAATGACAATATTCGCCTTCTGTCATTATTTGCCTAATATATATATTACATATATCTAAGATAGTCCACACAATGGACTATGGCTGAGTGTCGTCGATGAATCTTCGAACGAGAATCACCTCTCATGTTTTATTTCTTTATTATTATTGTTATCATTACATTATATGTTTAAAAGCACTTTTATAAACAAATACGTTCTAAAAATAAGTATATGATGGGTCTGCTAGTTTTAATTTTTTGAACTGAACCATACGTAACAAGTACAATTGCAATTAACCGGTAATTATTACCGGTAGAGTAATTTAAAAAAGAGCTGTATTATATAGCTACATCGTTTCTATCTAGTATTAGTAGTGGGAAACGCTCTGACACGTTCTTATTGTGTTCAACGGAGCACAGCAAATGCTAACAGTAGATAAGGAAATATGCGTCTTTAAGGAATGTCAAAAGAAGAGTGGGGGAATTACGTCATGATCTATAAACACGATACTATTGCAGTGCATTTGATAACCTCTCTGACAGTGAGACCTCTTGTTTTTCGGTATTCAGCGGTTCGACATATACTCAGTGTCTGTTATGCATACGCTTATTTTAAGGTAAATATCATATACATGTTGATATTTTTTACGTAAGGGAATGTGGGAAAACAACAAATTCTAAGAAAACCTTGCTACTCTTTAAAAGTAAATCAGTGGAATTATTACTGATTTTCAGTGTATGTCATTTTTTTCCAGTGGAAACTTATAGAAACTTTGATAAACAGTGAGTATTTCAATGTTCTTTTAGTAGATAATATACTTCAAACAGTGACTTTCACTGTCAAACAGTTTTGAAAAATAAAATTCAATGTCTTTCAGTGCAGATATTCACTGTTTAAATCAGGATATTATCACTGAAAGAACATTAATTAAAATACACTGCAATCATAATAATTCCATCGTACTGATTAACTTTTAAAGAATAAAGGAAAAGTAAAGTTAATGATTTTTTATCAATTAGAGACTCTTTATGTATTTATTTATTCTTTAAACAAAAATTGGGCTTTATTACAATAATTAATATTCATATATTATCAATTTGGGTCTATATTATAAAAAACGTATAAACTTATAGCAATATTGGCGCGCAAAAAAATGACTTACAATTAGTAATAGTAGCTAAATTTCAATAGCTGAATAAAACTTAGCTATAAGAGCTACCGCCTTAGTGTCATTGCTAAGTTCTGGCTGTTACAGAAAACATTCACTGTGACAAAAAAATTTATTAACAGAAATTAAAAGCATATGTATATTAGTACAGGCAGTTAAAAAAATAGCATGCGTATACCTAAATGTTTTATCATGCACACATTTAGCACATACAGCTAAGTTCATAGCTACGAGCGAAAATTTAATTTGTAATTGTTTTTGCAATGTGGTACAGCCATATGCACATCTACAGCACATTTAGCACTTATATTTTGCAATATATAAGTTATATGCTGCAAATATATATATATATATATATATATATATATATATTTCCGCGGGGCATTCGTTTTTTAAGCAACAATTTTTATACACGGTCGTCGAATTCTAGAAGGTTCTAGAAGGTTCATTGCTTGTTGTTACATTTTATTATTAACAGGTGACCAAAAAACCTTTCAAAAGAATGATCGTTAATAAAGATATCAGGGGTGAGTAACCGCCGATCCCTTTAAAGTTGAGGGATCGCCCATCCGTGACATGCGATTCGTACACTTAGCGCGAAGGCGCTACAAATTCCGTGAAGGGCCGCGCAAGCGTCACGCGTGATCAACGTATGATCCCGTGACGCGCAAGTATTAATGTTTTTTCAGACACGTGTCATAATGTACTTCGTTTTTAAGATATTTGATGCGCATCTTACAAAAGTAGTGTTATTAACATAATATTTTATTCTAAATATTTTAGAAATATCTTCAAATCACATTGAGATCTCATACAGACCGTAAACTGTCAAAATCCACTACTAGCTAATTACAAATAACATATCAAACCACCTGCGACAAACGTCGTTCTTAATAAGGGAGACAGATTGTGACAGTTACTTTGCGCACTCATCATGGATTACACTAAATTCTTCTCTAAAATCACCAGCAGACGAAGACCAAACTTAATTAGAAAATTAAGTAAGTAAACATTACGCACTCATAATTTTTATTTATTATATACATTTCCTCACTCACAGTCTCTTAAGCAAATACATGGAAATGTTTTCACGAGAATTTATTTATGAGTTTTAAATAAAATAGCTAAAAATAAGAGATACGTTTTTTTCTTCAATAATTATCTTTTTGCACGTTTAAGAATTGAAGTAACTCTCGCGTCTAAATATTTGATTTTAAACTAAATGAGATGTAGAGACAAACGTTTTACAAAAATTTGTAGTACTTATTATACTTTATTATACTTTATAACTGCATACTTATTTTTCGAACATATTATATACATATATTTATTACAATATATTTTTTATTATTATATCTGCAAGTTTGGAAATATTTAAACAAAGTATTCAAGCAAATAATATAAACGATATAACTTATATCTATGCAAAATTATTTTTATATATGAAAAAATATTTACGTGAATATAAAATGATACTTGTTTTTTGTTTTATAATATATACATATAAGCTTATGACCGATATTTGTAGTCAATTCTTAAAACCATGTTATAGGTACAATGAAAATAATACAGAGTCGTATTAGCATCTTAAGACATTACTTAAAACGATTTAAAAATAAGAATGAACTATGAATACCGTCCTATAATATGCAGAGTCATTTTGCATACGGTAGACTTAAGTCTCTTTAGTATCTTATCTGATAGGAATATCTTATCTATGTTTGTTACAAATATGATTTTTTCCCCAATTTTAACTTATCAATTGCTGATTTTATTCAATATTAAAGCTGAAATATACGATGAAATGCGTTAAATTTCATTTGAAAGAGTATAATCTAACATTTTATTATAATGATATAATTTTGCATTATAATTTTTCTTTGATATTGAATAAAATCAGCAATTGA
>NW_012026914.1:557363-581603 GCF_000956235.1 Wasmannia auropunctata | reverse complement strand
ACATAGATAAGATATTCCTATCAGATAAGAAGATACTGAAGAGAATTAGATCTACCGTACACGTTATAATTTTTATTTATTGATAAGCAATTTGCAAAAAAATAAATAATTTCTCAAAATTAATGCATGCGTAATTATTTTTAGATTCTTATTTTTAATTTAATATCATTGTTTATTTTGTTTATCGTTTCATATTTTTTAATTAGCCGAGCTCTACATGTTGCAACAAAACTGTATAACTATGGCTGGTGGTATGCCAAATGCCACTACGTATCCCATCAATAATATTTCTGTGACATATAAATATGATATCCCAGTAAACCTTAACAAACAAGAAATATCTACGGCGCTACAATATGGAGCTTCGCAGGGGTAAGTAATATTAAATCAATGCAGACTCTATTTTTTCTAGTATAAAATAAAGATAAATTTTTATTAAATATAAAAAAAATTTAAATTAATTTTTCCACAATTAATTTTCACTAATTTCAAATTAATTTGATTTTTTATTCAACTTACTATTAATTTTATATAATTTCTTTTCATGTTTTTATGAAGTTACGCACCATTACTAGAAAAGTGGAGGGAATTCCAAAAAACATGGCATACACCAAGGCACAATAATTGGGATGTGGCGTTCACGTGTGGTTCCATGGACGGTTGCAATAAAATCTTTGAAATGATGATTGATGAGAATGATCCAGTTATGATGCAAGCACCAGCATTTACGGGCATAATCGGAGCGGTTTGTTGAAATAATATTATGCTATTATATTATGATAGAATAATAAACGATGTTAAAAATATAAGTTTTTAATAGAAAGCGCAAGAAATTTTATTTAAAATTTTAAAATTTATATCTCATATTACATTGTCCAAATTATTTAAAGTAACTATATCTTGTATAAAATATCTTAGAATGATTTCTCGTAAAATATTTAATTCTCAATGATTTTATACTCTAATATATTTTTACATATCAAATAGTAAAATAACTTGATTGCAGCTGTAAAAGATACATAGGTCTATTTAAAAAAGTTTAATTTGACGCATATACATTTGATGCATTTAATACAAAAAATAAAATTTTCAATACATTCTACCAACACACAATGTCCTTTTTTAACATTTAAAAGTTTTAAACTAATAAATTATTTTCAAAGAATAAATTTCCAAAGGTTTTTCTCTCTTTTATTTATAGTTAGCATCATTGTCACCAGATTTGATAGAGATTAATCAAGATGCTGATGGGTTAATTCCTGAGGAAATTATCAAAGAATGCGAGCAAAGACTTAAGGATGGTAGACCAATGCCAAAAGTGAGTCAAGAAATGGCAGAAGTGTGCCAAATGCTCTTGTTGAAACCATACAAGAAACAATCAACAGGAAAATAATTATTTGTTTTCTTTTCTCTATCTTTATTTGCGAGAAATTTTTTATTCTGTTTCTAATTCAAGAACTTTTAATAAGCATGTTTAGTAAGATTAAAATTTCAAATAACTCATATATTGTATAATACAAATAATTTATACAATCATATAAATCTAACTATTTTGCAAGATAGAAATCAGTCATCTATTTCAATTCGATAATCTCTAAAGTAATTCACTTATACAATATTTTTATTTTTCATACAACGATCATATTGCTTTAAAATAATTTTCTTTTATTAAAACATCTAGTTTGATTTTTGCAGTTACTTTACATCAATCCGACGGGAGCAAACCCTACAGGCACCGTTATGTCGGAAACCCGACGAAGAACAGTGTATGAATTGGCGCAGAAGTACAACTTCTTGATCGTCGAAGATGATCCTTACTGTTTCGTTCATTTTCTTGATAAACAGCCCACGTCATTTTTTTCCCTTGATACTGATGGTCGCGTAATTAGAATGGATTCGTTCAGCAAGATTATGAGCGCTGGAATTCGCGTAGGTGTTCTTACAGCGCACAAAGATATTGTAAATAACCTGATCTGTCATATGGGAAATAGTGTATTTCATGCATCATCTTTATCTCAGGTAAGACTTGGTTTCTTTTCTTTTAATATTCTTTTAATGTCTTTTAACTTGTCTTATTGTTTTATAGTATTACTATCATGAATTACTTATCTGTATATTATAATATATACATTTAATCTCAATTTAACATCAAAATTTATTTACAATAATCTTTCCTCCAGATGCTTCTTTATAAACTTTTTGAAAATTGGGGACCGCAAAAATTCGAACAACATTTCAAAGATGTTCAAAATTTCTATCGGAAACGACGTGATATGATGCTAGGCATGGTTAAGAAACATTTAACTGGTATGTTAAAAATTAATTTTAATATATTTTTTTCCTGTTAGATATCTAAAAACAATTTTATTGGATTTTCCATCGAAAAGATAAATTGTCTAATATTATTTAATCTTAGCCATCTTACAATAAGCTAATTGAAACATAATGTTTTCTTCTCAAATTATTATTTATTGTAATTAAATTTCTAAATGCTAAGTTATATGTTTTAATAACTGCTCTTTAATCTAAAATTTTATCAAAAGAAAGCCGACTTGAAACTAAAGAATATAATTATGTAATTTACTTTCTTTTCTAAAGATTGGTTCGATAAAAGTCTTAAAAAATTTAGATATTTTTTATTAAAAAGCCAATTTTAAATTGATCAAGAAATCTATAATAAACAGTTTTCAAATGCAACTGTTTTAATTTATGTTAATCTTCATTTCAAAAGTAGCTTTGAAATTCTCACATAAAATCGTTATTCATTAGGTTTAGCAGAATGGTCCATACCGCAAGGTGGACTATTTTTTTGGATTAAAGTAACACATGTGGATAACATAATGGATTTGGTAATGAACAAATGTGTGCCACAAGGTGTCTTTGTTCTTCCCGGAAATGCCTTCAATTATGATCCTTTAAAACGCGATTGTCATTTGAGACTTAGCTACAGTTATGCCTCATTAGAAGAATTAGATAAGGTAAATTTGAATATTATTTATTTTAATTATTCTGTCAAATACTATAAATTTACATATTTACGTATATATTGTAAAAAAAACGTCGCACAAATTCAGTTCACTCAGAAGATCTGTATAAAACAAATTTGTCTTTATATAATTCTTAACAATTAAAATAAAAGAAGAAATATTAATGTGTAAAGATAAAAACATAAATATTTTCACAATCAATATTTTCTTGTTATTTTGATAATGAAAAGAAGTTATATGCATTATAAATTTAAAACACTGATCTTTTTAATTTTTTTTTTTAGGGACTGTCTGTAGTAGCCAAAGTAATACGTGAAGAAGTAGCGAAAAAAAAGTAACAATATTAAAACATAAGAATTATTATCATATATGTATTATTTTATTGTATGATTTTATTTTATATTCAGTATCCAGTAATTTTATAATCTAATCTCAATATTTAGAAAAATTAATTCAATAAAAATAATTGCTACAGAAATGCATTTTTACGTCAAATTAAACTACGCTAAACATATGTTTTTATAAAATAATTGTAAAATTAATTTTAAACTAAATATCCAAATATTTATATAAATAAATAAAAATGTAGTCGGTAATATCAGTGTTCTTCTCCCGTAGTTTTACCCCGAGCTAAAGGTCTCTAACCCCTAGAACGTAATATCGATTCGTGGGACTGCAGTTTAAATTACGTTTAAAAATACAATCTTTTTTTATATCTTTCACTTTAGAGAATTAATTTTTTTTGTACAGTAATATTTTCTTTTTAATTTTTATCTTTAGTTTTATTACGTTTACATTTTTTTTAGAAAATCAAAATTATTAACCATATTTCTCTGAATAATTGAAACATTTAACATGGCTGCTCATACAATTCTAAATTTAAAAAATCATATTAATTAAATCCTGAAAATCAATACTGTCTCGTCAATAATTCATAATCTCGAACTGACTCAAAGGATAAAATAGCAACAACACATTGTCAATTTATCAGCAATCCATAATTTAAACGTTGCAGTTACAATTGCAATATTTATATATAATTTTAAAGTTTAATATTACTACATTGATAACTATTTGTTACGATAAAACGTAATTTCTCATCAGTTGCTCATTATTTTTATTTATATATTTTTCATTCTAAGTTTATAGATAATTATAAATAGGATAAATGTTTAAGTTTCAAGCTGTTTTGCATTAAATATTACAAATAAAGATAATAACATTTTATATCTCTCATAAAATTAGATAAGTCATTTTAAATTTCTTATCGATTCTCATAAAACAAAAGCTCTCTTCACTCGAGGATGCAATATCGATGAGAGATGTCGCTTTAGTCGAGATTGTTGTCAAAAATGTAATGTTTAGTAGATATATGCGAGGTTTCCTGTAACAAAGATAGGGAAAATAGCTATCGGAAAAGAAACAATACAGCACGATTTAACTCTTGTTTCTGACGCGTCTTCTTCATCTACTAGAGAAAAGGATGCGAAGGTCTAAAAGATTTATTATGTTTAATTAAACACAGATAACGACAGCGAATTAATTAGAGATCTTACAACGGCGACATTAGGCTGACTCAATACTCTTGTATATACCAGCCCTGCGTGTGATTCCTCTCGGGTCAACGCGCACCGGCCGCCACTACCACCGCTCCCCCGAGAGCGACAAATTGCCAAGTTATCCCTTCTCTTCCACGGACGCGACACTTATAGAGAATTAATAGCGGCTTTTATTGCGAGTTCTCGAAGTAACTGGCGGAATTGCCAAAAAAGTTTAAGTCGATCTATGTCGACGGCGACGCAGGCGCAAACGTGCCGTTTCCATGGCGCCGTTGCTATACAGTTAGGTAATGTTGGATTAGACACTACGCCGTTTCCCAACCCTCTCCGGGTAACGTTCAGTACACCCTAAACCATCGTCGCGGTTGGAGGATCTCTTGCACCTTCATCCCCGTACACGTGCATATAGACACACGCAGGCACGGACTGCACGCAATATTATACCTACACATACGTATATATATACGCGCTCCATACGGTGTAACGTAACGCATGCACGAGCGTCCACCCACGCATTTGAGGGAAAACGCGTGGCTATTTACCCCCCTGTTTACGATACGGTCCGTTCGGCCTGTGTATCCGCTAGCTCGTTTGTTTGTTCAATTGTTTCTACCCTGCTCTGCTCTTCCGATCCGCCAGTGATTTCCATTCATTCACATACATACGCGTGTTTCCCTCACTCCCCCTCCCCCTCCTCCCTTCCCTCCTCGATGGTGTTCATTTATCGTCGCGTCCGCTCCATCCCTCGTACGCTAGACAGTGAAGTTGGAAATATATCCTCGATAATCTCATGTCGATTTATGTATGTGCCACAGCTTTTTTAATCACATTCCCGCGTCACGTACCAAGTCACGGTCCCGCTCGAATCCAGCCGGACTGAGTATTTTTGCCCTTCGGGGTGCGCTCCGACACCACCACCACCACCACCGGCGTGGACCCTAAAATCCAGGCTGCGTGCACGTAATCCAGCACAGTGTCGTGGGACGAAAGTGGCGGGTGGTGTGTTTACTGTGGTGGCGGCGAGGGTATTATCCTGACGAAACTAAAACTGGTCAGGTCAGTAACACGGGGTGAGTCGAGCTGCTTGGACCCTTCATATCGCGTCCACATAGCCAATTGTTCTTAATTTTGGATGCTTTCGTGAAAATTAAATACATTTAGCGATTCTAAGAGCGAGTTTATATGTATCTCTAATCTTTATAGTTGAACTGTTTTCTAAGAAAATATATGTATAAATTCTGTACATGGAATGTTCCCTGGTAATATTATAGCAGCGAGGAAATTTGCACATAGTTTGGCATGAAAATATCAATATTGTTTAAGCCGTTTTGTTGTTTTTCTTTCAAATTTTACATGCAATATTTCTCTCTTATTTCTTCGAAGAATTTTGTAATATTTTATAAGATATCTATGCAAAATTGAAAATATTTATATCCAAAATTATATAAGTTTACTTTTATTTTTCTCTGTAATTTATAAAATTCCCTTTAGACATGAAAAAGAAATTAAAGCCGTGAAAGAGAGACAAAGAGAAAGGAGAGAAATATAATCTTCTTTATACATATAACGTGTTAAAATTTAACATTATAATAGATATATTAACGCGTTGAATTCTATTGTTTTTTTATAAAAATTTATATAAAATTAATTAAATCATACAAATGATATATCATTTTCAACAATTAAAACACAATAACTGTTGCCATTAAAACAATACATATCATTTATAATGTTTATTTTAGCAATAATAAAAATCTCTTTATCTTATAATGCCTTTGAAAATACGTATAAAATGTAACGAGCGAATCGAATATAATTACACACAAGTGCGTATTACCTAATGGCTTAATTAGCGATAAATCGTTCGATTCACTTGTATCCCACATGTGCAACCGTTGTCGCGTGAAAACACGCGACGGCACAGCGGCTTTTTTTCTCGCCCTAGATTTTCGACGCTGACGCGCATCGGGGGAACGCGGGATTCGCGGGAACGCGCGTCCCCAGCCACATTTACAGAAACATTAGAGAAATGATCGATACACGACAGGTCGCTATGACAAAAATAGACGAATGTTCGTAATGCGTCCGCATAGAGGTAAATATGTTCCGCCGCTGTGCCGTGTGCGCCGGCTATGTATAGGGTGGTAGATAGGCATATGCGCGTATAGGGATGCGTGACGCTCGACACAGCGGGGTCGCGCAGGCGCTACCTGTAGACTCCGCGGAATACGTGATGATAAATACTAAATTTAACCCCCGGGTGAAACGGCGCGACGTCAGGCTATCCGGATCGATAACACTTTTCTGGCGTCTCTCTTTCTTTTTTTATCGGCGAAACGTGACTTCGCTTATGTAGGACGTTTATGTATATAAATCGTTGACCGCAGAGGTCGGCGGAGGCGCGTACTCCCCATCCGTGTGATACATCCGATACCCTATCGTGTGACAAAGCCTTTATTAAAATTCCGCAACGCTTAAAATTCCACTATCGGGCCGGAGCAAAAATTTGCGCGAGGAGATACGGTGGAGAATGTTAACTAGCTAGATACTTGTTATAAAAAATAGAGCCTTGAAATTCTGCCTGATAGGATTTTTAGTATAATTGAAATAATTTTTTTTAATTAGCAGCGTAAAAAAATTTTATGCACTAATTAAAGCTTCTGTTACTACTTTACTGTTACGATACACAGCTATAAGCCAATATATTAAAATTTTACGCAAAATATTCCAGAATCAGCGATGTACGCAAAGTTATAATTTATACTGTACGCATTAATTAACTAACTTTCAATTAGTTATGCTTTATGAATATTTTGCTACAAGTTGAATACTAAAACTATCATAGATTATTATTTAATTATAGAAATATATTAATTTCTTATTCAATTTTCTAATAAGATGTACAAATTATATGTATGTACAAAATCTAGAGAAATTCTATCTTATTCAAAAATACAAAAGCATGTTACAAGTAACCAATTTAATTTAACATATATTTAACAATTCTTGTATTTTACACCACGATTTTCAATATTTTTAAATTTGCTGTTAAAAGAATGAATAATATTGATAGATATTAATAAATATTATTTATCTGATACCAATTGTAACACATATATATATACATATTTCTATACATTAACAATGGGAATCCTATAACATCATTAAAAGCTATTACGTATCATTTGATGATAAATTTATTTAATTGTGCAATAGAATATATAATCGGTCTTTTATATATATCTATGTAATGCTCTTCATATTCATGAAAACGTACTCTGAAATATCAATATATTTCCGCTTATTCTACATATTTCCATATACACGTCATGCATTTTACGTATGAGAAATTATTAATATAATTCCAACGAACGTAATTAAGCAATGTACATCATCCACGAAAATTTGAGGATAATCCAATCTATCAAAAGCAGTAATATCCAGCCCAAGATTAAATGTACATTCCCTGCCATGTTCCATAATACTCCTTTAATTTGAAAATATAATAATGCATAGGATATGACTGGAAACATTGTCCTATTTATTTAAATAGAGAAAAAAGGAAGTGCTAAAACGACCGGAGAAAAAGGTTACAATTATTTGCATTCAGCAAAAAGGAAGTAGAATACTACTTAATTTATAAAAGACGGTCTCACTTTTCTCATTGTATACCTCAATCAACAATCGAAATGATAAAGACAATAATTACTTTTTTAAAAGTTTAAGCATATTAATTTAAATTTAATTTTTTTTTAATGAATTTCTTTGAACAATCAAAATATTGATCTGTTTCTGTAACTTATACATATTTCTATTTTCAAGGGATTGTCTCAATTTTTTAACATTGTTTTATCCAATAATTTAGTAAAGATGTATATGTACGTATATATCTACCACAAATTGTTAATATATCTTATTAAATAATAACAGTGTTTTTTGAATTTCTGTCAAAAGATTATACATAAAATATCACACTTAGATAACACACATCTCGAAATAAAATCCGCATTCTATGGAATCCGTTACGTTGACATACAGCAATATATTCGAAATAACTTGTGTGTGAATAAATGCAGAATATTCTATCAAATACGACATGATAAAATGCATTTATTTACACACGTGCATTTACCACACGTAACGCTGTCGTACTGAACCCGTGAAATGCAGAGGTTTTAGAATATATCGAAATATAATTATATTCGCTCTAATAAAAAGTGAACAATTATTAAAATTATATTTATTATATTAAGTTTTAAAAAGAAAACAATTAGCTAGATCATTATTGTAATAAATTGAAAAACTACATTTTGTTAGCTTTATAAAGAAACGTAACTAAAACAACAATGTTTGGTATATGCACTCTCTCGTTCTCTTTATTTTCTTTTCTCCTTTTTTTGTTATTGAACAACACCTGATATCTCGGGAATATCTATTCTCTCGAGAGACCTGTCGTACCGTCACCTTTATTCGCACGAAATCTATCGACGAGCTTGGCGTTTGGTGTCTTCAAATCATACGCCCATCCCAACCAAGCCATAAAATCTATAAAAGCGGTAGTCAAATTGAGACGGTAGAAGCCAAGCTCCGCGGCCTTATAATCCCACGGGAAGCAATGATGGTAATTGTGCCAACCCTCGCCCAAAGCAAAGAACGACACCACAGGATTCTCCGTTGACTTAAGAGTTCTGGAACAAGAAAAAGAGAAAGGGAAGTTTTACCGCTTGATCCAGGCCGACTGCACAAACGAACTTTCGCTGGAATATCGTGCAACAGATTAAGGGAAATAATACTTTACAACTTGTATCTGCCAAAATATTTAGGTGTGAAATATAATATTTGATAAATTTACTTATTTTTCAAAATAATGATTATATATAAAATATGTACAATACCTACGTGTGCTTTATTTAAAAAAATAGAGATCTAAAAAAGCCTTTTTTGAAAATTTGCTATTTTTTATAATATCGATTTCTTTCGTAGAAAAAAACATTTACTTTAAAATGATGTAAAAACCTCTGAACATATTTTAATAACTATGATTTTTAATAATGTAAAACATTATCTTATGAAAATATGGATAATAATTATTATAAAACTTGTTTAAAATATATTATCTAATATAATTGTATATTTATTTTATCGGAGTATTGATTGAAAATTATCAAACAATATTGATTATATTGATGTTAACACTAATAAACATTGTTTTATTTATCTGAGAATAGCTCTTGATTATTCCAATTAAATTCCCAATTTAAATTGCATCGAAAAATCTATTGTATAATCTTTTATGTTAAATTAAAATTCTTCTCTGTTTATATCTGAGCACGATCTGAACATACTGGTCAATTTTAATAATAATCGGAAAGCGGAAACGTGATCCCAAAAGATTGACACGTACTTGTTGTAAGGTCGATTGCCCCACAAGTGAGCGAAGCTGTTGACAGAGAAAGTTGAATGCAGCGACCACACGTAGCGGATAACCACGCTGCTTATGCTTATGTCCCAGGTTTCATTCCATACGTAAACCGGTACTACAGCCGGCAGGACAAAGCACAAAGGCACCATAATTAGAATGTAATACCTGCAATAAAAAACGTTCTAACGTTAGCAAGTGTTATACATACGCCAAGTTCAATACGCGTAACGGCATCCCATTCCTTTACGACCGTGTGACCTAAGTGCATAAATCAAAATAAATTGAACGATACAAGCATTCAATTCCGCTTTTTGATGAGACACTTTACATTGATTGATTACTACTTTTAATCTCCCTCATCTCGAGGACCAACGCGTCACGTAATGTCAAACACTGCGGATAATTACGAAGCGATTTCGCGAGCAATTCAACTCACAATCATCGTGATCTTTTTTTTACAAATATCGAACTTCATTTACTTTTCACAGCACTGAATACAAATCGTGTAATACTTGTGTAGTACTTGTTCTTCACGAGTACCTCTTCAAGTTTCTTTCTCTTTTTATTCTCGAGCATTTATTCATCTGAATATAATGAGAAATCTGTAAATTATTACTGTAGAATTTTTGTTATATATTTTCTTATTTCTTATGTTTTTATTTTTGTTTTGTATTATTATTTTTTTGTAGAAAAAAAAGATTGTTTATATTCTTTTATATCATGTATTAAAAATAATATGTAATAAGAATAACCTTTATTTCTATGATTTTATGAAAAACATAAAAATATATTTAAAACTGATATAGATAGATTCCATTGAAAGTATGTTTAAAGGATTATATTTTGTTACGACGTGAAGTTGATAGATGCCAGTAAATTCACTCAATCAGATTCGATCGCTGCAAGTCGACCACACAACTCCAATTAATTATATTTCTCGAACGTTATTTTATTTTTTTCTATTTTGTGAACATTTTATCACGTAAAAAATGCGTTGATTGCTTTGATACGCTGAATTATTACTCACTTGTCAACAAAGCGTATTACAGGATCAGCAGCGATATCGCTCATATCCACATTTTTGCCGTACTCTTTAACTGCCGGATGATGCTTCATCATTAACCAACCGATGTGCGAGAAAAAAAAGCCGCGATTAGCGTTATGCGGATCCGCACACGTATCTGTGTACACGTGATGTGTTCGATGAACACGAAGCCATTTAGACGGTTGAGTCTGCGAAATAAGAAAAATTTTAAACTTAATAATTAAAGTTTCTTACAGTAAACGAAACAATTTCTTTCAGTCCCTGCTGAAAAAAATTAAAAACTAATTCTACAAAAAAAATATCACAATTGTGAAATTTCAAGTAAAATAATATGAAATTCTCAATTATACGATTATACAATTATATATTCTAATAATCATTGCTAAATCAATCCAGGAAGTACCATAATGAATATCATATACCATAGTGAAAATATTCTTGAAATATATTCAGTAAATGTATGCAGCTAAATAAACAGATGTATTGATCACACAGATTTATCATATTCTATCAACTAGGATATATTAGAGAACAAGTAAATATTTCTAATGTTACTGTGTTACATTACTGTGCTATTGCAATCATTTAATAATTCCTATTGCAAAATAATGAATTTGTATGAAAATAATAGCTTGTGGCAAATTATAATGAATTTTAATGTAGGCTATTAACTGATCGGACATTACGATTGTAATATTTAAGAATCTTACCTGGCCAGCCATACAGTATAAATAAATAAGTAGTATTCTGAGTGGCAATTTGGCTTTATAGCTCCTATGTGCCCAAAGACGATGAAGACCAGCAGTTATGCCAAAACCAGTTGTATATAAATGTAAGATACCTAAAAATAATCAAATAAATAAAACAAGAACATCAAATTTATTTTTTTATTGTTTAACATATAATGATAATAGTAATGAACTAAACAATTTTTTTATGAAAAAATATAAAAATATCAAAATAATTTTTAATTTGTAACAACTGAAAATAAATTATTATTGTGAATTAAATTTGAAATGTGCACACAATTAATATAACTTTATTTCCTAATTACTTTAAGTAAAGAAAATTTAGTTTAACATAATTTTAATTAATAAATACATACACCACATCCAGGTCCAAAATTTTGCTTCACGATATCGCGTAGCAAACAAGTAGATCGCGGCGATGTGGAGAGCGGCGATGACAATTATATTACACCAAATTAATGGCTGCTCTGCCGGCATGTGCTTCGGTGGTTGATTGAGAATCAAATTCCTGCCATTTTTCGTTTCCAGTTGCACTGACTTTCGATTTTTATTGTCCTCGTATTCGGTTATTGTTGAATTGTACATTGCTGGGTTTTGAAACGTTTGGGGTAGTAGTATTGGCATATTTGTTTATTTCATTAATTTACTATCGTCTATTTATCTCGTTTGCGAACATATCGTGACTAAAGATTTCAAAAAAATCACACCATCTCGAGAGAAATGAGAAAGATAAATCACAGTTCGCAATTAATTTACCGCATAATGTATCATCTTTTCAGGCTTTAATAAACTTTTATTTATTGATTTTATTCTATTTTGTCTAATCTATATATATCCATTAATTTACAAAATTGTTGGCTACTGTATAGTGCAAGAGAATTGTATCTTCACAAAATCACAAAATAATTGTATAAAATAGCAGAGATATCTTATTTTAAAAAATACAAAATTAATCTTTAACATACAATTAACAAATATACTTTTTGAAATAAATAAAAAATCTTTATAAAAATTTTCATAATTAATATAATAATATAAAATTAAATTAAAAACAAATAAATTGCCATAGCAAATAAAAAAAGTATATAAATTTGTATCTACATTGTATGAAAGGTATTAAGAAATTAAAAGTATTTGTTCTAATGCTAAAGATTCAGACGATATAAATCATCATAAAGATCTGTCAATTATGTTACATAACATGTTATTTACAAAATTACATGGCAAACGCATGATCCAAGGATTTCGGATCAGTCTCGTTATAGGGCGATCTTGTGTTAACAAGCATCCATTGTTAGCTGTACAACTGCCGTCTCGGTGTCCCGACGTGTAATTATCTGCATTAGACGAGCATCTAAATCACAGCATCGAAACGAACGGAACGCGTTTCCCAGTTCACGTGTACGAGACGCGTCTCATATCGCTGCACACCGCTTATAACGAGCGTAATTTCAACATCTGGGACTCTCGTGGCAAAGTGAGTAGCGTTCCTGCATTCCCGCGCGAAATGCGAGAACGCAAGTTCGTGGTCAAGGCAATTACGCGTCACGCATTGCCAACCGATTCGTTCCGCCTCAAAACTCGAGACCCATTTGATGTGAAAATCAATGTAAAGTATATACGTATACATACAAAACTTTTTTATTAAATATGTATGTGTTGACTAGTTGAGATCACAAAAGGAAAGCGTTATCGAAATGACTTATATATATATATATAATATCCGCTATTGCTATCCTTTTGTGATCTCAACTAGTCAACACATACGTATTTAATAAAAAAGTTCTGTAATAAAAGTGCCTTTAGTTTACACAACTCACATACATTTAATATTAATCTATTATATAATTAACAAAAACATTTATTTAAGTACTTTTATTTCCATTTAGAAAGCATGTTTAAAACAAACCATTCATAAACAGTGAAATTACAAGTGTTTTGGTTCGCATGATTAAACGCGTCGATTGTGATCAGATTTATAACGGATACACTTTTATTGAAATGAATGTAACTTTTTACACTGACAATGTAGAAAGTGTTCAATTGACATGATTAAAGTAAAATAATGAAAGTAGATATAAAAACATGTAAAATTTTACGATAAAATGAGTGAGTTTTATCTGCTCTTCCTATAATAAATACTCTTTCTATATAACATTTTGATATCCAGTCGTACAATTCAATATGTAGAAATTTAGTTTTTCGAGATAATTATGTAAAAAATTGTGATTAATGTGCCATCGAGTTCAATGTAATCATTCAAACTTTCTTTGCCACAAAACCAGTTTCGCGAATGCAATTAGAAAGCTTTTGGTATCATCAATAATACAAATTGTATTTCTCCGCTATTAACATCCTCTACATTTTATTATGGTTATATATATAGATTCCATATGAGCTAAATTCTTTCCACTATGTATATAACATCGGCAGAACTTTTTATATCAAGAAAAATTGTTAATATCGCGAAGAGAATTCTCTAATAATATCGACTGATTCACTGCAAAGATAAAAATGGAAAATAAGATTGATGTTGCTTCCTAGCCTTCTATTAGAATGCCAAATTGATTTGACAGTTGCGACGTTCAAATTTAATAACGGCAGTTGACAACTAATTCACTATCTCGATAAATATTACAATATTCTGAGCACCTTTCTCACAAGTAGAACAGTAAAAGATTCTCGAATTAAACTCAAATCAATATTTTATTTCTTCACACAATACTTTTCACGCGATCTGATTCATCTTGCGACAGACTGTTAGCACAAACCGCGCAGTTACGTTATTTTTCGTTGATGCTGGCGATTTCGTTGAATCTTTATCGGCGATATTCGTGCGTCGTTTGGTCCTAACAGGTAGCGGTACCGTAATCTACAGTGTAATAGCGGTCGTACCCCGTGACCCCGCTCATAAAGCGGTCGCGATTTCGCGGCAGTTTTGTTTCCCCACGTACAGTTCACGTAAGGGCTCGCGCAATGACTTACGTTAATATGTATGAACCAGCCGGGGGGATATTTCTGCCGGCGTAAACGCGGATAATGCGCCTCTATCGCTGCCGCCTACGCTGCTCCGAATCCCGCGGTTTACAACTCCCCCCTTTCTTGTAATCCCACCGCGGGTTTAACGTGGCGAAAATGCACGCTAAATCGCGTTCGGTACCGAAACAATGGGCAAGAAAGTACGATTGCGCGAAAACCCGTAAAGTTGAAATAGCGTTTCTGGATATTCGCAAATAATATTCTGGCGCAAATAAACCAATCTAATACCGTAATATTTATCACAATTGTGCGTAATCTGTTTCTAAACGCAAAATCGATATGTAACCTGCACGAGGTATATTGCGCGTTAAAGTGAAATTATACATGTATGTAACATAGTCTATTTGATTTATTATCTTGTGTATTTGTTGCTCGTATTTAACGGCAGAAAATTCGAAATTTATATCAGTAATACGATCAAATATTATGTACCAAAATAATAATCAATTTATACATGTATACACTCCCTTGTTGACACATCTATTAAGTGGTTCACGTCCAAAACAAATTGTTTGTACAGTGCAGTCTATCTATATATTATCGATCATTTAACAATTGATAATATTATTATAAATATGTCTCTCTCCGATGTATCAGTGTCCCTTCTCCATTAGGAAGGCAGACTGTGACATGAGAAATGTTTGATGTATCAAATCGATATATCTTGGTAACTTTGCTTGAAAGCTCCATCAAAGTTACGACCCGGTAAGAGGAAAATCATGCCAGTAGCCTATTCAGAAAGTATGTCTATCCGCGTGCATTGTTATGCAACGAGGTCGATGTTGAAATCTATCGATAAGCTCCGTTCTGTCACCCCTGCGCCACTCTGTACGTTCTCATTATATCTTGATCATGTACCTATCTTCTCGACGAGCGGATATACGGCGTGTCGACAGAGTTTTCGTCAACGATATTGTTTGCAATAGATAATGTTACAATAATTATAATTTTTTAAAAGGGAACAACAAGTTTTTAATACTCTTACTCTTTTTACAATATTATTTAAACGAGTCAAAAACAAAAGTATTATTTTTCAAACTGAGATAAACATTCCAAATAAATATTCAAAATAAATATATGTTTGCGTTTAGTAATTTTGTCTTTCATAAAATAATTTATACTTATTATATATTAAATTATAACAAATATACGACTTGAAGCTTTAAAAATTTAAGCTAAATGAAAAATTAAATACAATATATAAGTTTTAATATTTTTGTGCTTTTCAATATAAAATTAAGATATTTTAAAAACTTTTCTAAATATTTAGAATTATTATTTAATTATTTGTCACTGATATCTAAAAAAGGAAATATATAGTTTTTAAGAATCAGAATTATAAATATCTATGGATTGGAACTGCACCAACGTACATTTAATTACAAATATTCCAGATTTCCAATAATTCTGAATTTGTATACTTTTGCTTTTTACAATACGTAAATATAAAGTTCCAACAAAAATTTTCATTGTTTCAAAACACGATCGAAAATTCATACGACTAATGATGATCACTACACTTGTTTATACTTACTTAGGTCGAATGTCCTGTGCAATTAGTCAAACGCAAATCCAATAGAATAAAGGACCGCCGGGATGTACCGACGCGTACCGTACTGCTGTTTCTCTCCGAATGTTTAATAAGTTTAAGATTCTCAATATATCATACTACGCCTTTATAAAGAGGCTCGTAACGCAAACATATTTAAAACAACGCTTGGGATCCGACCATAGTGGAAGGAGAATCAGCGTCATGAGTCTTGATTCGTGGAGCGACGTTCTAATGCAGCCAAATACATATCTTGTCCATTAACCGGAACCTTTCGCTGATTCCCCCAGGGAATTTTTCTGATTTTCTTTTAATTTTTGTAAATGTCTGCTATTTGTAACGCTGGTACACGGCAGTGTCAATATATCATATTGACGTTACATAACAATGCAATACCATGACATACAGTAAAATACAAATCTATAGAAAGATTATTATTTTAATATATGCCTACTAATAAAATTTTTCATTTTACTGCTTGTGAAAAAAATATTTGATTACTCAATTTTATCCTCAAATTATCATATATTCTAAGCAATTCTTCAAGTTGTTTTTAATGCAGATAATGAAACATTAATCCTTGTTAAATTAGAAAGAAAGAATTACTAACAGAATATTAACAGATTTGAGAGAAATATTGGATTTGAAACATTTTGAAATGTTACATAATTTCTCTACAATAATAATATTCAACTTTACAATTTTTAAAGACTTAAAAATTTTAATTTGTTTTTTAATTAATTATATATTTGTAACAGTTTAACAGTCATTTGAATATTTTTCATAATTACCAATTTTGTTTTATATTTGCGTGGCGTATATATTACCGATATAATTCAGGACGGATGTGATTGTGTGGTAGAGCAGTTTCCGCTCATCGAGCAAAAGAGAGATCTTAAAACACTTTCCTTTCAAGCATAATTAAATAAGGAACTTTCACAGTTTGATAGCAAGAAGCATTATATTTAAGACATGAGATTCTCGCTTATTTCTTATTCCATTGCACTAAATTATTCTAGTTAATAGTCTTTTACAAGATACAAAAAGTAGACAGAAATTTTGAAAAATGATAATTCTTTTAATTTAAATACAAGTATAAGCCACAAAACTTTTAACATTATTTTATATTGCTTGTCTAATTTAACGATATTCACTCAGAATAATCTGTATCAATTTTGTTTCAAAAGAATGTCTAAATTTTTTAACATGCAATTACGTATAAATAGAAAAATACATGTCTCTAATTTTGATGTATATTACTGATCTATATATGTATATATATATATATATATATATATATATACACACATAAATATGCTTTTGTTTGGATGTAAATATATTGTATTACAGATCAATAATATCCTACATATAGGATCCTATGTACATACATAGAATATTACTGATCTACAATACAATATATTTACATCCAAACAAAAGCATTAAATCAGAGAAATAAGGAAGCATTTAGATATGTCTTGTAAGTACATGAATTTCACTCAATTTAATAAGTATAGATTTCACTCAAACGAGCTAATGCTGTATTACTTAATTAATATCCTTGTCATTTATATGTTACAGCTTAGATGTAAATTGTTCATTTTTTACTGAAAACAAGAACTGTATCAATAGTATCGGTATTACGAATATTTTCTTTTATAGAAGTCGATTGTTATAAAATACTGTCACTCTCTGATACAACAGTTGAGTGACATGTGTCTACTTTTTGAACACTGGTATTAATACTGACAATATAAAAGTTTCTCTTATACACATAACAATATTTAAAATACGATACTGTTTTATTAACTGTCATTATTAATTATTGGAATTATAATTTTATAAGAATAAAAATGCATACAATATTTCTGTAGTATAAAATCGCTACAGAGAAATTATCACGGCGTTTACTCCCTAATTGAAAAATGCTTTGGCACACGTGAATTGTTATTCGCGAAAAACAGATTTGGATGGAAATTGAACGATGTGAAAACGGTACGTGTTCTGGATTTGCTCAAATAACAATGTGATACTTGACTGCATAGAATTAATTTCATTTTGCTTACAATTAGATACGTCACGTTATAATTCCCTGTATCTAAAGTATCTTTAGCACGCACTGTTTACTCTAATGTGTTTAATGTGATAAATGATCGTATGCGCATGCATTAAAAAGGCATGTACTAATAAAGATGCACAAACTTTCACATCATAAATTATTATCGTTGTGTATATCAAAGAAATTTCAGAAATAGTTTCGCAGATAGTTTTATAATTTCACAATAACGATAATCGAATCTATTTGCGATTCCTAGAAATAAACGGAAAAATTTTTATTCAAGAAAGATACTAAGCAATATATTATTGACAGTATCGAATAATTTCAGATCGGTAAGTCTATTAATCGAATAAAACTAAATAGGAAGCTAATAAATCTTTTATAATTAAAGAAATAGAAAAGTATAAGAAAGAAAATAAAAGACATAATATTGAATGATCAAAATCAATCACGGATGGATATTTACGTGAATGTTGAAAATCCAAAAAGAATTGATTTATATTTATTTTTATCAATTATCTAACCAGCACTAGCTATTAACTTGTAAATTACGGGGCTTCATGGTGTCCGTTTGAATTCGTTTACGCACTGTGAAAGAATTGAAGAGAACAGGCTGTCCAATAACAATAACAGGGTAAAACGTCGAAGCAATCGGTGAAACAAGTTAGATGTGGTTGCAATTGACAGCACAAAGGATACGTTTGCAGAGGCGAGAAAAGATGCGACGAAGAAGGAGAAATTCTCTTTCCTCTTTCCGTGATACCGATTGTCACCATGTTTCTTCCGCGCTTCGATTTGCTCGGCACTTTCTTGAAAGCCCTTTCTCCATTGTCCTTTATCGCGTATCCTTTCGTTTTCGCTGTCGTAGCAGCATCTATAGAAGCATCTGCCTTGGCATCTGCCTTGGCATCTATAGAAAAGAGGAATCTCGTATTTTTCTTATGTATCTATACATTATTCAATAATCTCACGATTTAATACATAAAATGAGATATCATATAAAAATTAATTTGTTCTACATCTTTCTTGTCATTGTCATTTTTTACTTCGTAATAATTTTCTTAGAAGCATTCATACAGAATTTTAAGAAAAAAGAAATGCAAGATAGAGATCCTCGGAACAACGTAATTTTTTAAAATATGTATATTTACCTTCAGTTGGAGAAATGAGAAGACCCCTTATGTTGCCTTGCTCATCATCAATTACTCCAGCATCGATTGCCATTATTGGAGTCGTAGTTCTCTCATACGCACTTGCGAGTGGATTCACATCTGCGCCTGCATCTGTTCCATCGTCTAATACTCCATAATCAGCAGGTGTTTCTCTTCTTTTAATTGTGGCAGCATCCGCAGTAATTTTAGCAACATCTACTGCATCAAAATTTTCTCCCTCAATTGCAGCAACCTCTTCAGCAAGTACTTTTCTCCGTTTAATTGCAACATCATTCTCATCAACTTTTGTGGAAATCGCAATAGAGTCTACAACTGCATCAGCAGGTTCTTTCTCTCTTTCAACCGCGGCAGCAAAATCTGCAACTGCATCAGCAGGTTCTTTTTCTCTTTCAATCGCGGCAGTCTTCACAGCAACTTCTATAACGGAAATCTGCAGATCAGATGCAATCTGCAGTAAGATCTGCAATTGCATCCACAATAGTTGTTCTCATTGCGATTCTAGCAGCGAGATCTGCAACAGCTATCGCCATGGCAATCGCAGCGACAGCTGCAGCAGCTCCTCCTGTCACTGCTAACAGTTACGTATCGATCCATAAACTTGTTTGCAATCACGTCGTTTATTCTTGGATCAAATCTACGTTTGTCTAGATTTTTTACAAAACATACCGTAGCTCTGCTGAATCGACAAGAACCATGAATCGTTCGTTTTAAAGGCGCTTATTCCAAGAGCAGGTTTTTACTATTTGTTTTATGTAAACATGTATTTTGTAGAAAAGCTCTATTTTTCAATTATCGAGATAACATTAGGAGACTGCTTTATTTAAGAGATCTTTATTCATTTAAAAGAGAACCTCATTTTTTTAATTGAACAAAATATTGTCCCGTGTTTTCCGAAACAAAGATTTTATATAATGGCATCTTGTTTAAAGCGATTGAATCAATTACTGGCTAAATCCGCGGCCTCCTTTTTAACGAGCTCCTCACAGCGGCATATTAAACGACCGTAAGGCACACGGGGCAAACCACCATCGTCCCAGCGACCGCTTTGAAGCTCCTTCAATGTCAGCTGTCGGGAGAAATACGGTTGTTTCTCGTCTGAGTCTCCGCGAGTGTAAAACGCTCCGCGCATACTTTTGACTCGTGTGATCTCCGTTATGAGGCACTTGCCGAGATAACTGATCCGAATGTAGAGCGAAATCGTGGCGGCGGTATTCCGGAAGTTCTCGTCCAACAAATTATATGTTCCCATCATAGACCTTAAAGAACATATTCACTGTATTATTAAGGATTACACAGGACGTATCCTGTAACTAACAAGCATATTTCCTTTGAAAGAAAAAGTAAAATAATTCAAAGGAAGTATATTTTCCTACGGATTTCCCAATCAATATAATTCAAACATCTCTTTCTTTTTTTCAAGAAACATTCTGATATGACATAATCATATTATTTGTAAACGAGTAACATATAACGTTATAAATACTAATTATATAACGTTAACGTAAACAGTATAATAATAGGCGATAGTGTATTTTAATGAGCTAACACATTTTTGTAACATCAGCTTTTTCTCGATAATCAATTTCCAACGAATTTCCCGAAACAAACGCGATTGGACAGTAAGATTAGAAAGAGCTTTCGAGATAACAAGTTCCCTCCTAACATCAACAATCGGCGCCTCTTCGGTTTTCAGCGTTATTACCTCGAAATAATCTGGCGTTTGTAAAAGTCCGACAAATGTTCCGCCAATTCATTCCGCTCGCGGACCTGTTTGGCGATGCTGTTCAGCAGATTATCGACCGACACAGCAACGAAGCCGATTCTCTGGCGCGAGACCATCTCAAAATACTTGCACACTTGTTTCTGAACGTATAACTGAACATGAACACCACTCGCTTCTTTCTCGAAGAAATCCGTCGGCACGGCGAAGACGACGGATCTGCCGCCATAAAATTTCTCGTTTTCATAGTTGGAACCTTGATAAGGACGATAATCATGTCGGTTCGGTGATAGCGATGTCCAGTCCTTATCCAGCATGCGAAACATGACGATCGTCTTCTTCAAGATGACTTTGTCAAACGCCGTGGTCCACGGGACAAACAACTGTTAATCGCGATCGCGAATAATTAACGCTCTGATCATTTATCAAAATTTATTTATCTATTGTCAACAATAATTTATTAATACATTTTATATTAAAACAAAATGTAGAAATAAACTTAGCTGTTAAAATCCTGAAGATTATCTGAGGATCCCAGAATTTCTATTGAGATTTTTTGCAGTATTTTTACTGTATACAGCGTAATATAATTCATATATTCGTAATCTTATATTGGTATTCAATAATTCACTTACGTTTTCCACAGCAATTTCTAACATCATTAAATGCGAGTCGTGCGAAAGGATGACCGACGACATTGTTCGTGAGTTTATATACGTATCGTAGTGTTATTCCATCGTCTCGTTCGTGACATTAATTTTATGGTGTTTGTTGGTAACGTACCGGTTACAATTCATTTTTTGACATATGTCATATTTGTTGCTGCGACTATTAATTTTTAGGTTTAAACGCTATGCGACACATTCGAAAACCAACAGAAGTTGCCGCTTCCATATCTCGAAATTACATACATCGATATTAAACATGTCCCTACATTTACTGATCGGAATCGAGAACTTGGGCGTTAGTTCGCGTTATGTATATACTATAGATTTTCAGTACTGACAATGTCTATTGACATTGGCAATATATAACACGGCCTTAATCTGCCATTTGCATTCATATAAAAGAATAAGAATGAAATGGCTTGACTAATATGAAACTTACAGATTAAATTTTATCAACCTATTAAACAATTTTATATATCAATCAGAATTTTTTACATTCTTATTCGTCGTACTTTTAGGATTGCATTTCAAATCTTAATATTAAATTTATATTTAATTTATAATATTTCTTTCTATTAAACTTTTTGAACTGATTTGAAAAATATGATTATTTATATGTATATTTGAATCATTTATAAATTCTTTAATTATTTCAAAATTTGTGAACATAGCACATATACCTGTTTATTCGCTTAAGAGAAAAATCGATCTAATATTAATCAATGAATTTACTATAAAGAGTATAAAGCGTTAATGCGATAGTGGCATATAAAGCATATTATATCACGCTCAAGAAAGTTGTTCAAAAGTTACTTGCTGTTTCCCTGCGAACTCTCATGTAGCAAGAAATTGGATTTAACGAAAGAAAGGCCAATCCCGTTGAGATTCATTAAACCGACGTTTCACTACGAAACTTGCGTCATTAGTAACTCGCAAAAGAATGGAAACAGACTTATACGTCCGTATAAGTTGCCGAATCAGCCAAACTGTAACACAATGTCGCAATATTGTAGACCGAAATGCCAGATTGTTTAGCCACAGAATTACTAAACGATTCTTTCTTCTTCGACAGATCGAGAGAAAAATTTTTGTAATATTTATAGATTCCATCAAAAGATCTAATATTTTATAATTTCTATATTATCAGTTTTATAGGATATAACATTTATATGTATAAAAATTTTATATAAAAATGTCTCTCTTGCAAGAATTTTTATATATTTTTTGTAAGAATGTTTTAAAATGTATTACATTTTATGTACAAATACATACACATAGAAAAACTCCATTATGTCATCCAAACTTCCTTACTCTGTATAAAAAAATCATTAGTAGTACTTTAATAATTTAGAACATTAATTAAAAACATTAAGAACAATCATATCCTTTCAAAAGAGGTAATACATACAGTATAATGTATTAAAGAAAATTTTTTTCTCTTCAGTTGCATTTCGTAGATTATAAAAAAATAAATACGTAACCTCGACGTTTGCGGAAAGCAGAAAAAGTAAATAAAAATAAATGAAAAAAAATACAGTTAGCTACTGACTTAATTAAACCTTACTTAATGAAAGAAATTTTTTATTAAATGGGTTGTCTTTATAAACGGAAAATGAAGTAATTATTTAATTTCTAAATAGTACTCATTAGAAATTTATAATAATTAATTACAAATGTAAAATGTCATTTTCATTAAATTTTAAATATTGAAACGTAACATATAAAAACCATTGAAGATATCTACTTAATCCAACCATTTATTTTAAAGTTGCACAAAATATTAAAAAAATAAACGTATAAAATTACAGATTAAAAGACGTTGATTAATGATTAATGTTTCGAACTAAATAGGATAAAATATATAACATACTGTAACGATACATAATAACATACATATATTGGTATCGGTAATAATTTCGGCATACCATAATATATAATTACTTATGGCATTGTCAGTATATAATTACTCGCGTTTAATATTTCATTAAATTGAACGTAATAGTAAAGATAGTAATTATCATCCGCTATTCGGTCTGGTTTCTCTGAATGTCTGGTTTCTCCTGAGCTATGACTTTCAGCGCAAGTATAACATTGCGTCTAAAATTATTGTAGCCCCGTTTCTTCATTTTCTGCGCGTCTTTCAATTTCAAACGCAATTTAGCAGGAGGATTCAGCAAAATCAAAAACCACGAGTTTTATACCGCTGCGCCGTAAATACTGACTTATACGCCGTTCGTAACATCGGCTTGCAGTGCTCTACTCTCTCCCCCCCCC
>NW_012026914.1:462460-557343 GCF_000956235.1 Wasmannia auropunctata | reverse complement strand
CTCTCTCTCTCTCTCTCTCTCTCTATCGATGCTCTATAAATTCTTTATTCTCAGGAACGTAACGCGCGCGCACGCGCTATATTTCCTATAAACATAAATCGCGAAGGTTTGTAAGTTATACTTTGGCTGTAACATGCAAGGTTAAAGCTCTCGTAAAAAAAGTTTCGAATAAAAACATCAATTTCATTTAATTCAAAAATGTTGAAAGATACAATAAACGTGCCGTTGATTTTTAAGTATTATTTACGAGTTGTTGCCCTCTTGTGATAATACTACAACGCAAAATTTTCACCCTACTGTAAACTTATGCAACATAACTCAACGCGTAATAGTACCGTTGTATTACAACGCGGGAGAACTTCCAATGTCCAAACTTCAAGAGTACAACTGTACTGTACAGAAACAAGCAACTAATTAGAATTGCTAATTTTAACATTGATATAATATGATCATTTACTTAATAATAAGTCCATTTATTTATTTTTTGTATTTGTATAAAGATATTGTATATAATCATACACATTATATATATATATATATATATATATACAAGAAAAGAAATACATTTTTTGATAAATGATAAATCTAAGAAAATCCGGAAAGAGACGTTACATTTTTATAAGACGTATTTACGTAAGCCAGACATTTCATTGGTGGACGACCTATTGTACAATAGAAAATAACAAAGAGAAACTTGAAGGAAGATGTTATATGTCAGAAAAAGAAGACATATATTTCATATATAGCATATATATAATATTTGAGAAAGATCCTTCACGGATGATGTTCGCAGAATACCGCCATATATACGCGAGCGCGCTAAGATAGAACGCATAGAGAAGAACACATAAACCTTATGCGATGCTTAATCTTTACGTGTGTACTGCGCCGTCGCTTTTTTTCTTATTGTAAAACCCGCATCAGCGGTAGTTCACAAAAGAATGGAAATAGGACATCGCACGCGACGTCATCAATGCTACCCTCTTTCATTAGAGCACCACAATGCTGTTTGCCGCCTCCATTGTCGGGTTGTCCACCCCACTTATCGCTCCACCTGGTATAACCGGTTTTCGCCAACGAATCGCCCAATACCGTGACCCACTCGCCTTCTGCATAAAGGTCGTGTATACCTAAGAAGGCCTCGTCAGGATATACCGCGCCCTTGATCGGTCCAGAGCGATTAAATATGTCCATCAGTATCTGAAAGATTGACAGATTGCACAGCGTGTAACGTTAATTGGACCGATAATTATATACGTCCTTATAATCGTTATTAACATCACGTCTTCTACACGTCTCAGAAATTATTTGGTCAAAGAATATTTAAAAAAAAAACATCAATTGTGTATCACGTAATCAATAATACTTCGCAATGAGATTGAAGACTCACATGTTCCTCGGCAATGGAATTGATGATAGCGAGGTGGCCACCCTCATCGTTACACAACTTCCTCGCGTCATTCCACGTGGCGGCCCTCGTGTGCAACTTATGCGCGCCGATACCCACCGCGTAACGGTAATCATCCCTCATCGGGGCGTTGTGCATGGCTACATTGCACGAGCACATCATGCCGTGCAGCATCACGTTCTGAGTGTAGAACTGCTCAAGACGCTGCCGCGTCATCCAGTCCGATTGTCCGGGGATCGTCGAGCTATTGACCGATGTCAAGCACGGGCAGGCGGATTCCGGATTATTGATGCTCGCGGCCGCGTCCTGTGCGCCCCCGTTCAGATTCGCGGAGGTCGTCTGTTCGGGGAAGCCGTATCCATTCGTTGGTGCCGTTGCAGGTGCAGCCGAGACAAACGACTCCTCGCGAACACCAAGCAGCGCGATGCAACCGACGAGTAAGAAGTACACCATCATTCTTCCCGCGAATTTCGTCGCTTCTCGAAGATTAGCCTTGCAAAGTACTCCACCGAGATCTGCGGCCGAACAGTTGTCAAGTTAGCAGATAAAATAGAGTCTCTTTTGAAAAAAGAGGATAATGTTGGAGACTATTTGTATTTAATAACGATACAAATTTATAACTAATAATAATAGAAAATCTATGAATTACTTCGAGGCAAATTAGTTTTCGTCGCTGTTTCAAAAAAAATTCATTTATAAATATTTTTTCAAACAATCTACTATCAGAGAAAATAGAAATTTATTTTTAATGGACAACGAAGGAAAACTGTTTGATGATAATAAAAACGGCATGAAAGAGATTAATGATTAAAGTGAGATACCGCTCAGATAAAATAAGTCTTAGAATTATCGCGATAATACAAAAATTTAATGCAAGATAAATTGTATAATAAATTTTGAAGAATATATATATGAAGAGTTGTATGCACGTATAAAAATGTTAGCACCTTGTTTTAAAAATTATACGTAAAATTCACAAAAAAGTCTTAAAGTTTGAAAGAAAATCGAAGGTTCACTTAAGATTTCTAATTTATCTGGCTAGTGTTCGTTCTTGAAAACTGTACGACGAAACATGTGCGCACCACGCAGGGATCAAAGAAGAACTGAGGCTTCCTTGTATTGTCAGCGCGCCCCTACGTTTCTTACCCGACTGCTCGGCATACCAAGACAGGCTAAATGACCCGCCCAAAAAGACTACAGCGTTCTATCATCAGCAATCGTTCAAGGACCGACAACAGTGGCTCGCAAACGGTGGCCTTCTGCTAATTTACATCTGTTTGCAAGATCAGGCTAAAACGAATATTCGAGAAAGTTGAGAAGAATAATTTATGTTCTCAGCTAACAAATATTTTTTTAACAAAAGAAATATCCTAAATAAGAAAATTCTTTCTATGCTATAAGATGATTTGAGAAAGTTATTCAAAAATAAAATTGAGCAAAATTTTTAATCTATATTTTCTTCTTCATTTTTTCTTTTATCAACTCATTTTTTTAATAAAGAGAAAGGACATTTTAAATATAGTTATAAATATTACAAAACTGATATATATTTTTGGATATTATTTGAAACTGTCAGGTATTTCTTAAGAGAGTCACTGCTCTATTTCAGCAACTGATAAAACATTCTCCGCCTTCTCATCCTGACTCTCATTTCAAAATATTATTATATAATATATATTATAATTTACATTTAATGTATAACATTAAACTAAATTTAACATATTAAAATGGTATATTAAAATGCAGCAATTTTCATTAATATTAAAATTTTTGCGAATAACTTTTTAATCTTTTTATAAGGGTAAAATTTATCAGGATATTCATTATTTTACAATAACAAAAACGATATCTGTCGATGTACAGTGTTTACAGTGGTGTTTGTTATTCAATATCATGCTAACCACGTTTTGTATCGTAGTCAATGTGTTTTCGCATCTCGGTGAAAATTGTATGCGCTTGCATACGATATCTTGCAATTCGTACACAAGTGCCATTCTTAACGGTAAATTTCCGAGTGCCGTATGTATAAAATATAGACCAACCACGCGCTCGAAGTTAATCGGAAGATTTAAGATGGGCCAACCTCTACCGTGTAAACGTCTCCGGAATATAGCACTGTAAATTTCCAGGCATACCGAATCGCAGTGATTTCTCTCTCCTTTCCCTTCTCTTTCTTTTCGCGGCATATATCGGAAGAGCTGGTAGCTCCGAGTGGATTAGAAGAACATAAATTACGAACAGTTAGATAATTGGAAAAAGTATAACTTCCTCGTCGGTATTAAACGGGATTGTGGATTTCGGACAGGCGGAACAATGTGCCATTGTGGTACAGTATGAAATTTGCCTTATCCATAGAGAAATGAAAATTTATATTTTGTTGTACGTAAATTTTCTGTAATTTTCTATAATTTTCTGCCATTATATTCTGTAACATTTTCTTTAGTTTTATAATTATTTAAATATATCAATCTGAAATTTTTGAAAAGATACATTGTACCTATTAGAATGTGAATGTTTTTGATGCCAAAATAACTGTAACATAATCACTTAATAGATACATCGTCTTAATTATTATGTTTACATGCAACGAGCGAAAATAAAAATATTTTTATTTTCATTGTTAATAAACCGAAGTAGATATGATCTCTGTCTTTGAAAAAGAATGATGTAGTTCTATATTGTATCGCATTCAATTACCTTTCATGTTTTTATGAATCCATTGTTCGTAGAGTATTCCTTCTTGATTCACTCCAAGAAACAATAACGATAAAGTAAACAATGTAAAAGAATAAACCTGACAGCGAGCTGATCTAATTTTTGATATATCTACTTTTCAGATGCGACTAAAGCCCTGCCTCGTAACCTTCTATCTCCTGTTGCTTTCGATCGTCTCGACCTATATTGCCCCTGCACTCGGTTCTGATATACTTCGTTACAAGGTAAGCACTGTGTATACATTTATTAACATTAATGTTATATACTTTTATCAAATTGCAAAACTACTTTGTTGTTTTATTATTTATTAAACAAAGTTATACGTATATGATTTCTAAAAGATAATTATAAGACGTATATACATATTTATCTTGTATATCGTACATGATATATTTATTTCCTTGAAACAGACTTTTTTTTTAAATCAGAGTCATCTTAAAATCATCTTAATTAAACCAGTCTTGATAGAAAGATTGAAGACTTAAACGATTCTTAGATCGGAAAGCAATTTAGTAATCGAAATTAGCAAGACTTTTTCACGTCCACGTCTTCAAACTTAAATTGAACATAATTGCTGCAATTAGTTTTAATTAATTTTCTTGCCTTTTCTTATAATCGATTTTTGATAATTGTCTCTTTAGCCAAAATAAACGTGCGGCGCAGTGAACGCGGTGAATCTCATAGGAAAAATGAATAATTGATACTGCGTTTAAACTTTGCATCTGAAATAAACTCACATATAAACGAGATTGAACGCAAGATTAATGGTTGAAATTAGGTTTCCTCCGGAAAGCTTTTCAGCGCTCGTTTCAATTTCAAGTCGCGACACAACTTATCGCCCGATTATACAAATCCCTCACGTCTTCGCTGTATCCTCTCTCTCTCTCTCTCTCTCTCTGTATTCCCTCTCTTTCTGTTGCTCACGAACATTATTACTCGTATAAACCTTCGTCTGAAAGCTGATGACCGCTAGACGAGTACTCTCCTTACAGCAGATCCCCTTGGCTACGCTCCAAGGAAGGGACTTCTCGCGTAACTCTCATCACCCGATAGTGGCCGTAATCTGTACCCTCCCGGTATCTGTGTACATTTATCTGTGTGTACATTGACATTGCATCGTATTTACCTGAGCAAGATCGACCGTCGCGATGCACTCGACGTGGCTGGGTTGACTCGATCCGGAAACCAGCGAGCCCGCGTAACCGTCTCTCGCGCGCGCGGTCCACTTCCGGCGACTTGAAGTAATTCAAATTGTCGACGACAAATAATTCACGAGATGCTTTGAATATTTTGAAGTCTTCATGGGCCATAAAGAATGTAACGCGACTTGCTAAAGATAATCGATTTGAGATTCCCCGGCTTCCAGTTGTGCGTATATGGGATTACATCGTTAAAAAAAAGTTATCTCGTTGCGCGCGCGCGATATCGTTACATCGTTATACGCTATTCTTGTAAAATATTTCGACGTAATACCTCTGACGTGTGATATTCGTTATTTTCAGCGCTCGAGACATCGTTATTTTACGGTGGACAACAATGGCGTGTCGTCGGGCACCGGGAGTCCTCCGTCCACCACGCCGACCTCGACGGATGACGAATCCGCAGACTCGGAGGACCGGCACGTCCACAAGAGTGCGTATAACCACTAAATCTCCTCTCTCTCTCTCTCTCTCTCTCCCTATATATATGTCAATTAGTAATTCGTATGTTGTTGCGCCGTTCGGGAAGTTTAATTAAACTGTGTATCTCTCCGGTCACAATTCGCCGGGATCGTATACGCGTTTACCTCGTGTCGTCATTAAACCAGCCCATACGCCACCAAAATTGTGTATAGCACCAATCCTGCAATCAACAGGATCGCAATGACGTAAAAAAACGCGCACATAGCTTTCATAGTTACGAACATGGTGTAAGAATACACCATGGTTACGAAGCTGCGAGAAACGCTCGCAACGCGAATAAAAGAAGAATGACACGATAGCAATACAATCGGAACGTGAGAAAAGAATTTTTTTATACTGCGTCTCGTTTGTAGTACAGTATACCTTTCTGTTTTAGCACATATATAAAGTACAGTTTAGCAGAAATTATTTTAGCATTTCAATAGCACGTTATATTAAATTATATTTTCAGAATAATACACTGCTTGCAAAATCTTATTTCAAAATCACCCGTTATTTGTTTAATATACCATTTTATTGAGTCTGCGATGATAAAATCATCGCAAATCGTAACGTAAAATAAAAAGAAAATATTGGGGACGGGAAGATGAGGGTGGAATATCCCGAAATGATTCGGCAGTTATATAGCAGTATTCTAAGGTTGCGATCTAACGGGGGGTTGCGCGGAGTGATTTATTGCAACAAGATAGAACGGTCGCATTACCGAGGATGATCGGCAATTTTATCGTGAATGGACGCGTATATTCGCGGCGCAAGGTATTCCGTTTTCGCACATATAAGATCTCGCCATCAATCGCGCGCGCTTGTAACATACGGCTGACGGAAAACATTCGTTGCATATCCAAATCCAAGGTTGCGATCCCGATATGCAACATAAATGTCTCACGGGGCCCGACCGGGGGTGCACCGGGGATGTTAGCGAAGATGCGATATTTTCCGCTCTTTCAGACGACGATCCGTGCCTGGTGAAGTATTGCGGCGCGGGAAGAGAGTGCCAAGTCTCCGCGGACGGCGAGGAAATTGTCGCCGCGTGCGTCTGCGTTCGTAGATGCGCGCGGAGGCATCGACCGGTCTGTGCGAGCAATGGCAGGGTGTACGTCAATCACTGCGAGATGCACCGAGCAGCCTGCAACGCCGGCACGCCGTTAACCATGCGAAGGCTCTCCAGATGCCTCAGCTATGGTGAGCACGTGCTGGACAGTAGGTCTCTATCTTACGTGTAGCACAGAAAGCTCATGCATGTATGGAAGAAATATCTCGTTTGGAAATGCGGAAAGGCAATACATTTACATATACCTACATCTAAATTCTATTTTCAATTTTAATCGACAAACTGATGAATATAAGGAAATTCAAAGACAAAGTAAAAGTCGTGTTTTTGTGTATACGTTTTCTGATATCAGTATTAAAAAACCACTGTTTCAAGTATCCAATTATTCTTATTCTTATTCTTATTGGTTATAAAAATCTGTATCTTTTTCTTCTCAAATTCTTGATTAATATTTTAGTGATGGTAAATATGGAAAAATGAGATTTTTACTGGCTCAGTTTTTATATTTCACGGTCTATAACAAAATAGAAGAAAGGTAAAGTTTATCGACCCAGCGGCGTGCACTGAACTCTATCTATATTTAATTTTAATTATCTATCTATTTAACTAATTAGTTATTGAATTTAACTTTATTTAATTACTTAACAAGAATTATCAGAGCCAAGCTCAATAGCGGATGAATAAAATAAATCAATTAATACACCATTAGCTATTTTCAGGTTTTAATCGTAAATTATTAATACAATTGGAATCTTATTAGAGGTAGGATATGTCATTATACGTGAATAAATATTAATCTCACGGATTTTAACGCTTTTAATCTACTAATACCAACCGTTTAATTGATAATCATTCAGTAGATTAAATTTATAGGCATAACAGTGTAAAAAATCTTATAAGACACATCAAATAAATATTAGCCAAATCTTTACTTTCAACTTTAATTCATTGTTTACTGTAAGGAAAAAAGAAATCACAATCTTTGCGGACTCGCAAAACTTGGGTTTCATTATGAACTCAATAATAACTTGGAAGTTTTCTATTAATTTATGGCAGCCGCGCAGCAGCCCAGTTTGTTAAGAGTTGTAACGACAAGAAAAAAAAATGATGTCGTTACATGGAAACTCGAAGTTTATGATGGAATGTTCCATCATTTCCAGGTAATTACAGCGCGCAGGCACGGAAGGATTTCTTCGCGTACCATGCCTCCTCCAAAGGCAAGAATATCGCTAAGTACGCTAAGTCTAAGAATAAGATGAAGCATCATCCGGCGAGCAAATCGATCCCACGAAAGAACGGTCACGATATCGAGGAGTGTTCGGCACAGGAATACGAGATTATGAAAGTACGTTATTGATTTCGTTCCGCGATGCAATAATTTCCGATTTAAAACGTAGAAAAATTTAACAAGGATTTCTTGACGAAAAGCCCCGACCTATTGCGTTACAAATACTTGATTTTATTTATTATTAATATTCTTTAGCTGTATTCAGATATAATAAAGCTTTAATAAAAAGTTGTTAAAACTTATAAAACCGAAACAGATTTAAATTTGTTATTAATTAAGGTATGCAATAATATTCTATCTTTTTTTATCGAATAATAATTATTTTCAAATATGTAAATTTAAAATAATTTATAAATTTGTTTAAGATAAGATGAGATTTTTATTATGGATTTAAACTTTAATTTATTTATATATATGTGCTCTCTAAAAGTGAATCAGTGAAATCATCACTGATTTTTAGTGTTCTGACAATATTCAATATTGTTTCAGTGATAATGTGCTGATTCAAACAACAAATATCACTGAAAGACAGTAAATTTCACTGTCAAACAAAATTGAAAACTGAAATCAATGATAATTCCACTGATTCACTTTTAGAGAGTGTATATAAATTTTGTTATATATAGTATCGAGATTTTTTCGTATAAAATGCAGAAAAATTAAATATGAAAGTGTATCGGTTAAAAATATCTTTCTTAAATTTGTTTGTAACGGTTCTTACAGTAAAATTTTTTGGCTAATTTTAATTTTAGCTTATTTAAAAAATTATTGAAACGTAATCAAACTACATTATTTTATCTATTTTATTCTTTATTCGTCGTAGGACAACTTACTTCTGTATAGCCACGCCAGACTAATGGCCGAGGATAATCACAGCAAGGAATACTTGGTCAGCATCATGTTTTCTCACTACGACAGAAACAATGATGGTAATTTGGAGCGGGAGGAGCTCGTGCAGGTGATTTAACATTGAATATACTTTTCTCCGTATAATGTTTCTTCATTAGAGTGTTTTCTCCCGAGTTTAACTAAGCTGAAGGAAAAGTACTTGCAATGAGATTTATTTGATGGCCGTTATTTTAACGGCAGTAACACGATTTTTCCATTGGGGGAGCGTCTCGTGAATAATACGCTTAAGCTCTTTCAAACATTCAGATTGCCAAGGAAGAAAACATGGAGGAGCTATGCGCCGGATGCAACTTGAGCCACATGATTAGCTACGATGACACGGACGGTGACGGTAGATTAAACGTTAACGAGTTCTACATGGCCTTTAGCAAGCTTTACAGTAAGTATCATATACGATCCATCTATATCATTTATCACGGGAGCTTCATCTTTTGCAAATTGACGACAAAGATAAAGTATATATAATTACGTCGATAGAATGTATTCAAATTAATTTCATCTTTTAAATTAATTTCTTTCATTTAAGACAAATTTTCCATAAATCTCAACTCAAATATTTATTTATTCTCGCAAATTATCGCCTTTTATATATCACTAACACTCTGACAATGTTGTAAAACGTATAATGTTATCGCCGCAATTAGTGTGATTTAACGCAGTGATTAACTATTTGGGAATAATTTTCTTATGGTAATCCATGTTATAATGGTCTCAATGCTCGACGCATTGTCCATAGACAATAGCGTCACCGTAAATTGTCAGACTGCACACGTGACCGGCACAGTGCCATCGCGCATATATAAACGACCGCGAGGAATTATTATGCAAAGTTTGCACGGCGGACGATCGTCCATTCAATTTGGCCGAAGTATAACGTACACATAATATGCAGCAAGGGTGATTTCGATCTGTGCAGGTGTATCGGTAGTATCGTTGGATAAATCCCTCGAAGTGAATCACATATCCGCGCGAGTCGGGGACAACGTTGAGATTAAGTGCGACGTCACCGGAACACCACCCCCGCCTTTGGTCTGGCGCCGTTACGGCACGGATGTGGAAACCCTCAGCGAGCCGGAGGTATTCTACTCGAACGAAATAATTTGATCTCTATCCTTCGCCGTTACAAGAGCTCTATAGACACCGTAACACCGTCTCTATACACCAGACTGTCATTTAAATAACGCATAAAAAAGATATATTTCTTCACTTTTTCCCTTTATTATAACATAATATTTTTATTATTGGGAAAAATTTATTTTCTTTTACATTTCGTTATATTCTTCGATCCTAATGGATATCAAAATCAAGATTCTTTTTTATCGCTTTTAAATGGACAATAATTTAAAAATTAATGGACGGATATTAATGGAATTAATGGACTGTAACGGACTGATATAGCCCTCATTCTAAACAATAAAAGAAGCATAAGAAGCATATTACGAGATAAAGTAACGCAAACGCACACTTTGTAGGTTCGTGTTCTCAACGACGGCAGTCTTTATCTGACAAACGTGCAGTTGGAACATGCTGGTAATTACACGTGCCACGCTCTCAGGAACCAAGATGTGGTGCAAACTCACATGCTCACCATATACAGTGAGTCTTTCAAACGGAATAATATAAGTTACAGTATCCGGATCCAACATTTATTCTGCTTGGAAAATGAAGATTATATAATTGATTTATATTAACAAAATGTATAAACAAAAATCTGTATATAATATATAATAATTATATCACAATATTCTAGCCAAAGGACTTTACCAAATTTCTTTTATCTATAAATTTCAATTAAATTTATTCTTAACAAAAACAACGAAATAAAAAAAAATAACTTTTGATATAAATATATATTATAGAGACATATTTTCTTCAGTTATTATCAAATATATTATAAAATTGGAGAGAATATCATCTTAAAATAAAACAAAATAAAATATATTTCGTTCAATTAAAGAAATTAATTCATGTTAAAAATCGAGAGTATAACATCCCTCAGCTGTACCCGAAGTCAGGGTGACGCCGCAGTTCCAATCCAAGCGGCCGAAGGGAACGGCGAGGATGAGATGCCACGTGATAGGTGAGCCTCTTCCACGTGTACGATGGCTGAAGAACGATAAACCTCTGAGCGAGGATCAGCCAGACAAGTATGAAGTGATCGGGAACGGTACCAAATTGCTAATCAGGAAGGTCGATTATGCCGACACTGGGGCTTACATGTGCGAAGCGACCAGCGCTGGGGGTCTAACGAGAGACATCAGCAGTTTAGTGATTCAGGAGCAACCTACACCGAGTGAGTAAAAGGATAATTTCTTGCTCTAATGAGAACTCGTATCCCATTATAAAAATATGTTTAATTAAGGAAATATAGTATCAGTTAATATTGTACTATCAGTATAGAGGAATATTCGCATTTAATATTTGCCAATAATTTTCTACCATTATTAGTAGTAATTAATTGTAACTTTACATACTATCACATAATTTTATTATCTTATTGTACCTTTAATATGGAAATCTTGCATACAGCTGCGACGGACGAAGAACGCAGATTCTTATCTTTTCACGAATGGGGTATTCTAGTATATGAGCCATCTACGTGTCACGCGTTACACGAAATTCATTCCACAGACATCATACCTGGTACTCAGGTGCGAAATCAGAATATATTCCTTCTTCTTTCCTGCCTTTTTTTCTCTCGTTGTTCTTATCGTCGTATCTATTATATTTTTAGGAATACGTCTGCGGGCCTAAAAATGTTCCATGTTCATGGGGTCGTGCCATAAACGTTGCTGATAGATATGTATACGTTAGTCAACCGAATAAGAACCGCGTGCTTGTGATCAGCGAAGTACAGATGATGATAATTGACGTACGTAACGTGTTTTTTTTTTCATTATAAAATCGAAATTCAGAATACCGTCGAATAATTTTAATGTAATTTCTCAGGTAGTGGCGACAGACAAAAACCCGGTGGATCTGTGGTACATACAAAACCTTGACTATGTCTGGGTGTTAAACTGGAGGAGTGAAATGGACATCGGCATCAAGACGGTTCAGATAATCAAGGAAGCTGCTCAGCGAAAGAAACACCATACTATGCGACCAGAGCCTATCGATGCGCAATTCGATCTTGTGAAAGGCCTGTATATTCCGCAGCAACGAGTACGTTAATTTCTCATCTTCATCTTTCGATATCGTAAAACTATAATAAATTTGAAACTACAAATAAATTCTTTGACCAATGTATTATTTAATTAACTTGGATTGTATTATCAATTATATTACAAAAATTGTATGACTAATATTACTTTATCCATATTACTTTTAAAGACTTTTAAATCTTTTATTTCTTAGGATACAAAACATATATTCAAATACGGTTACGTGACCCATACAAATCAGCATGGGATGTACAAGCTTGATCTGGTCAACTTGAGATACACTCGTACTGTGAACTTGGCCAGCTACAACTGCGTGCCAACAAGCATGGAATTCTCCGATCTTTGTAATATATTTCTCATTAATATTTTTTCAAATTTTTGTTTTACCTCGTAAATTCAAATTCTATTCAGTTTTCCCACACAGCTTGAACGCAATGAAATTCTATTTTCAGATGGTTTTGTGATACTGGAATGCGAAGAGCCGATCACTGGCCGACCGACCGGTCAAGTGCTATTAGACTATCTTACTGACAGCGTTCTCGCTCATAAACCGAGTATCCTGGGAAAACCAGCGATTTCTCCCGATTCAAGATACCTGGTTACTCTCGATAAACAAAACACCGGTGTCACTCTCGTGGTGCAGGAGATATTACGTAATATACTTTCCTTGTTGCATTTTCACTATATATATAAAATGAGATAGAATACTTTGAATAAACTAATTAAATATGATTAAAGACTATTTACATCAGAGAATCTTTTCTAGTTTATTAAATTCTAAAACAAATTTTTTTAATTTTGAAATAATGATTCCAATATAACGAGTGAATTGCATACATTTTTCCAGCAAGCGGACTAAAATTCGCTTTTGACGTAAAAACGACTTTAAACATCAGCGACATTGCCTTCTATCCATCGCAAACAACACATAGTTACGACATTTACGCTTCATCGATAGACAAAGAAGACATCCTCTTCCTAGATTTAACTACTGGTAAGATAATCCTTTGCAATTTATGTAAATTAAATTTTATTTTAATGCTGATTATAAGAAAAAAAAGAATTTATCGATCATTTCTTTCATCTTTCGCGAACAATTAAATTCTTTTGCAGAATAAACTTCTGAAATGTAAATTAACTACAAAACAGAAACTAACATATTTGTTCCAGGAAAAGTGGAAATGATAACAGGCGTGGGGAAGGCAACACCACCACATCTCACCAAATGGGGTAATCCGAATAGACCGATAATACAAAGCGGTATATTTGGTCGATATATGGTAAGCCCCTCTAACCAGGCGCTCTTTGTTCTCAACGGGGAGACCCGTACGGTGAATTGCGAGATTGGTGGCCTTATACATCCCGGCGCGATTGTTTGGTTCACTGTTTCGTTGCGTTAATGAATGTAGCTTCGTGACGACGACAATACGAGACGTACGTATATAAATTGAACATAGGGATCCGGGCAGATAACAAAGCCAATATATACCGAAAAACTTTAAGTGGAATTAAAAGTAACATAGGAAATAAACTGTGCGATAAATACGCTTTCATCTTCCCTAGATAACTCCTTTTAAAACAAATATCTCACGTTTAAATTTTTTTCGCATCATGACTGCGCTAATTAAAAAAGACAGCAACGCTATCTCAAAGCAATGTCCGAGAGCCGACATGTAGCGACATAGTGTCAATGACAGATAACTGTAATATATATAATTAATTATATAATTGATAATTTTCAATTTATATTAGTCTATATCGATTAAAAATTGTGCTAGTGAAATATTAATTAAAATAAAAAATGAGAAAATAATTAAGATTACGGGCGATAAAAATGTTTTTAAGTCTTGTTCCTTCCAATCAGTTTCTAATTTCGAAAAATAGATTCTCATAACTATTGTTACATATATAAAATTTTCATGTATTATTATATAGATATTGTTAAAATAATACAAAATAATTTTTAATGAAACATATAATTTCACATATTATTGCCCACGTAAAAAAAATTTCATTATTTGAATAATAGTACGTCTCATACTTTTAAGAGTAGTGATGTAAACTGTTACCTAATACATATCAAATGTCAACTGCCAAATTGTCAAATATTGTTTACGAATTACCGTTGCTGTAATCTTTAATCGGCAAACAGTCACAATGCCAGAAATTTAAATCAATGTATTCCAGATCAAAACAGATTTCACAGATATTTGAAAATTATTTTCTTGATTAAAAAAATTCAACCAATTCAACCAATCAATTTCAGTCCTTGACCTAAATACGATATTGATACATATTAAGAATGCTTATCTAGAGAAGATGAAGAGATATATTCGTCGTAACATCGAGAATGCGTGAGAATAACGAGCAATGAAAAACGTAAACCATAAAGGAACGGCCATAATAGAGGAACAAAGAAAATAATATTAAGCTATACATAACGTAAACATAATCTAAAGATCGAAGTGTAAGCAAGCTACTATTAATTGTAGCATAAGTACGTATGTTGAGTGGGGCAGATGCACCAGTGAGAATGGCCGTTTAAGAGAGGAAATTCAATATATTCTATTATAAATTATGTAAAGTTTTCTTTTCCTATAAGTACAAATTGTTTAATATTCAATTATCCCTTAGGTCTCGTATAAAACAGTTTAGAATTTCAAGTATTAAAACATATAGCATAAAAAATTGACTATTTGAGATTATAATAACGAAAGTGGAATAAACTGTTAGAGTAAATAACTTTAATCTTCATAACTGTATAATAATTATTATATAACTGTACACAATGATTAACATTATCACATTCTCGGTTTTAGAAAAAAATATATCTAGATTACACACATTTTATATAACCACGAAAATAATGAAATATAATGTGGTTATTTAGTGTTACAAGATCATTCGCTGATACACCTACCCTACAAGAGAATACCGAATTCAGCTGAATGTATTACTGCGCATAAATTGGCAAAGAAAAGCGTATGCGTAGCAAATCGCGCTTAGCGTAAAAAATTAATCATATCGTTCGACAAGATGATTGCAATGATTAAAGAAACATTTTCATGTCTTTTATTTAGATTCAAAAAAAGAATTATTGTGCTTGTTTTCCAGCTTCAATTGCTTCAGCAGCAATATGTATTTTTTTTACTTTACATAATTAAACTCTACAAAATCTATAATTATTAATATGATCTACATTACCGATTGGAAAGATATTAAATTCTGCCCGCGATTATTAAATTACTCTGTATTATCGATTGTCGATTTACACAATATTAGTCAACTACAGATTTCGTTGAGTCAACAATATAGACATCACTGTGTCGTAATGTCAAGGCGCCAATGCATGATGTCCAAACATTTACGAATAAAAAAATAGCAGGAAAATTGGCAGTATACTAAATAAAAACTTGTATTTTCATGATTTCTGGATATTTCATATGTATTTTGGTAAGATTATGTAATGTGGATCTTAGTATGCGCTATATTAGTGCACCCAAATAAATTTGTTACAAGAGAGTGAAAAGGCCGAAACTGCTAGATTCGGGGGAAATCATTAGCGCGCAACGGCAATAGCATTTTTTTATACTACAGAAAGTCTCGAGAAACCTCGAGAATCGGTTTTGCAGCAAACAGAAATATTTAAGAACCGATTTCTAATTACGCATACGCGTCAAGTTACAATGTAGCGTGTTATAACAATTTATAGCAATTTTAAAATGTGCGTGAAACATCAGTATTACACCGATGCTGTGCTAATACGAGCGTATGTTGAACTGCGATTAGTGTCTTTGTAATAAAAATTGCTATATATGTATATATATATAAATATATAAATATATATACATATATACATATACACAACTAATTTAATAAATAATCCATGAACGTAATTGTGTTTCATAAAATGTGTATATTCTGTTTCGCTTTACAATCCTCTTGTTCTTTCACTTGGATAACGAAGGAATATCGGATAAGCGCGACACTTTGTTATTGATAAGCGTATATCCTCCCGCTCCTCTGCTCAGATAAAGAAGAAAGCACGGCGAAGCGTGATGTCCCGCCTTTGGTGAGTGATGATTTCAAGTTTGATTTCAAGTACGACACGTCCACCTTTTTATTCACTAATAAATTACGTGTTTAGAATCCTCGAGTTCTACATTTAACCGTCTACTGTACAAATTCGACATACGTTTACAATATATGCTCAGTACAAATATGCTCAGTTCTTTCGATATTCGCGAAATAGGTCAGGCCCAAGTTGCGCTAACGCAAACGCTACCGGCAAAGCTACCGATTGCGAAGAAACGGTTATCCTCCGTCAAGAAATTGCATAACAAATCGCACGAAGGAAACGCACACAGCTATCAATGTTTCACGTAATTGAACGCAAATTGGTGCGTGTACGAAGAGCACGCTCTCCGTTACACTTTTAAAAAGATAACCCTAGCAGAGGCAGGAGAGAGAGGGAGATGGATGCGCGGGGGAGACAGAAGCGCAACAAAATGGATAAAGAAAGAGTTGCAAACGTATAAAGTATGCGAATAAATCTTTCGCAGTGTATATCACGTGGAAGAACGCAAATATCAATCCCCCTTTTGCCACACTCCATTCTTTTGCTGCCACCAGCCCCGTTCCTTCTTCGACCGACTCGACTTGTTCTACCGGCTACCAAGATAAATACACCACTTGTTATATATTGCACGGTTTCAAGTTGGTCCCTTGTCGACTATAAAACAATATGTATGCATTGCTAAAATCCTCGTCTTGTGGCTTCTGCCTGCTCGTGATCTCATCGTTATAATAATACCACACGTCCGTGCGAGGATTCTTCGCATACGCCGTATAATGGCCCGCGGACACGCCTGAAATTTTATTTGACATGTGACAAAAACAACTTTATGTATCTCTAAATATGATTCAAATTATTTTTGGAAAGATATTTAATTTTAAACATAAAAAGCACGCAAAGTATCAGCCATTTAAAAATGTTTAAAAATTTGTTTTAGAAAAATACAAGTATAAAACAATATGCTAATAAGATAATATAATGCGTAACAACTTTATGTATCTCTAAATATGGCTCAATTATTTTTGGAAAGATATTTAATTTTAAACATAAAAAGCACGCAAAGTATCAGCCATTTAAAAATGTTTAAAAATTTGTTTTAGAAAAATACAAATATAAAACAATATGCCAATAAGATAATATAATTTGTTCAATTATTATATCACACAGTATTGCTGCTCTTATATCGATAACGGCAACAATCTTTTCTATAGACATCTTGAAAACGTACACGTAATAAAACTCTATTTCCGACATTCTTATAATAAATACTTTTTAATATAACAAAATTTAAAAGGAAAATTTATCACTTTTAAAATTTTGATAAACATACACACCTCCAAAGTGGCATACGCAGGCATAGAGATCATAAAGGTGGCGTCCTACACTTAGACCCACCAAAGGGAATGTGACCTTGTCATCTAGCTTTACACTCGCGCATTCATAAAACACAAATCTGCAATAAAAAAAAATAATAATTAGTATAAGCTATCCATTTTGTAAGACATTTTGTAAAGTATTTTCGTGATGCACAATGAATATTACATACCGTTTAAGATATACAATAAGGAACTTGGGATATCGATGTACCGTAAGCGTTTTTGTGGCACACTGGTTACATTCACATTTCGGACAAAACCAAGGATTATGTTCGTCTAAAGTTTCGCTAAAAAAAGTTAAAATTATATAAAACATGTACATAATATCAGCAATAAAATTAACAGTGTGACGATTGCATCTAACCTACTTCAGCTACAATAAACGAAAATTATTCCGCGTCGAGAGACTTCGCGAGGAATAAATACTAACGCTACAGGAGCCGCGAACCTGCTCGCCAACTGACCTTTCTCGTGTGTTTGTCTCTGTTTATCTCTCTCTATATTTTCGTTTTTTGTTACCAAACAGCTGAGCAAGTCCGCAAACCCGTCAGCATTAATACGTACATATTTTTCGCGAATTCTATCGACGCGGAATAGTGTTTACTTATCGCAGCAGAAGTGGCGATGCAATTGCCACATGTATATAAAGTAGTATATTTATTTATGTCACTCAAGAGTGAACTTCTACTAGCAAAGATAAAAAAACAATTCATAAAAATCAATTACCTCTGACTAAATGCTTGAAGGCAATCATAAAGAGACAGTGGATGGTGCGGCCGTTGCTTACTGACGCTGACGTGATCGATGGGATGCAGGATCTTAGGAACATATTCAGTATAACGAACCGCAAGCGTATCACCGTTCTGTAGTGCAACCATTCCTGTATCAGGTACACTACACCCAGTACAATGCGCTGTATACATGCATCGTGAACAATGGTGACCCTATAAAAACAATTTTTTTATATATTAATATATTTAATAATTTATTTTTAAGGGACCATCCCTGAGGTTTTAAAATGATACCTTAAGTTTGGGATTTTTTTGTGGGTAAATGGATAAAACTTTATTTAAAATCTGCTTAGAGGATATTATTGTACATATATAAGAAACAAAAAAAATATTTAAAAAAATTTTTTTATGTCCAAAATGACGGCGCACTGGCCTACACTTGCGGAATTCATTTTTTTATATCAGTGTACAGGATTCCAGGCACACGGTTTGACCTTGAACAAAACACAAAGAATTTTCATTATCTACATATTAAAGACTAAAGGAGTACGTAGGGATTTTTCAAAATATTGATTTTTCTCAAAATGGCAACTATTTTACGAAAGACTTGTATTGACAAAAATACGAACTTTTCGTAAAAATAGCTGCCATTTCGAGAAAAATCAATATGTGTATAAGAGACAGCTTCTATAGTCTTTAATATGTAGATAATGAAAATTCTTTGTATTTTGTTCCAGATCAAACCATGTGCCTGGAATCCTGTACACCAATTTGAAAAAACAGAAAAAAGGGATTTCGCAAGTAAGCTAGTGCACCGCCATTTTATACATTAAAAAAAAATAAAATATTTGTTTTAATTTCTTATATATGTACAATGTCGTCTAAACAGCTTTTAAATCAAGTTACCTATTTACCCACAAAAAATCCCAAACTTAGGTATCATTTTGAGATCTCAGGGGTGGCCCCTTAAAGTCAGTTAAAATTTTGGAATGTACTAATAGCTATGTCATTTTGATTTTTGTTTTGAAAAACTATGTAATTATTTCATTAACAATGTATATTTTTACATGATATATAATTTAATTATTTTAGTTATATATCCTGATTGTGACAATCAATTATACACGAAGCATTACACAAATAATTTCTTTTAAGATTAATATGATATATCTTTTATATTGAATCTGATCTCCATCTACCTGTCCATCAACGAAATGAATCGTGTAGTCTCCTTCATGTGGCACATTTCTCTTGATGATGTCATATAAATCCCGTGCGTTTACTCTTGACGGGAGTCGTATCAAGTGCGGATAGCCGAAAAGCTTTGTGCTTTTGCGGTTGTTTGTCGTCTCGTTTGTCGTATCGTGCCTCAATACCAAAGGTACGTTCAGAATACGTACAGTGGGCCTGGGTCGACCAGTTTGATCTATCTTCGTAAACGACGATGCTGTCATGTACGTGGAACACACCGGACACATTTGCGGCTCCGTTTGATTCTTGAAATAATTCTGTGAAGTAATACACAAAAACTTGGGCTTTGCTTGAAATGATTTTAATTTGCGCAACGATTTTGTATATGATAACTTTGTTTCTTGTTAAAACACGGCAAAATTTGATTGAAATAGTAATAAGAGCCCTCAGCAACGGCAGCATCAGATTAGTCTGAATTGAGTTCCAGGTATGACTACCTGGCTGGTGGATTAAACTAAACATGCGGATTATACGAGCTTCCACCTTCGCGTTTCCAGTCGCCTCTGCTTTAAAAAAAAAAGCGTCTCCGGCATTTTGGAGAACACGAAGCTATTTCTGGTTCTCGTACGCATCATTACGATGCCGTCCGGCTAGAACGTTTAACAATCTTATCTCAGACCTTCCCGAGGTGAAAATAATGACAATGTATGCCTCGTTTGTACACCCCTCCCACTAGATTGACACTGCCATCTCTCATCATTGGGATGATTGCAATTGTAATCAAATGCGATAGAAAGCACACGATAAAATATAAGGATATGACCCTAATTTTATACCTCTAATTTTATAACGTTAAAATTTTATAAATATAATTTTATAACATATAAATACAGAAATCTTATTTAAAAAATATTTTCTTCTGTTACACTTAAACAACATGATAAACTCTCACCTCGATACACGGATCGCACATGATGAAGTTACAGCTATTTCCGCTATGCCTCTTCAAATCGCCATCCAATTCCTCGAGACATATCATGCACACCATGCACGGCACTTCCTCGCCTGTGATTGTACATCTTTGGCAAGAATCCACCTCCGTTGGACGGTCCCCACCGCCATCCGACACTGAAGTGTACGCATCGGGAGGTTCCGTGAGTTCAAAGGCGTATATCGATCGATTCGTATCATTGACGTGTCTCAAGAGAGTATTGTCATCCTTAAATTTAAAACCTTGATGTAGATTCCAACAGAGTGATGTTTCCGCCTAAGTACGATAAGCTACAGCAAGCAAGTAATTCCCGAAACCTACGGTGCAAGGGGAAAATAATATAGTCAAAAAGCAACAACGGTAAGAAACCGGCAGCGTTGGTGAAATTATAACAAAAAAAAAAAGAGAAGAGAGAGAAGAGAAAAGAGATACAGATAGAGAAAAAAGAGAAGAATTGTGGTGAGTCTGTACGATGAAATGTAGCCCCGTAACTATATTTTCACGTTACGAGAATGTTCTTCCACAGAATTTCTTTAGGAGGGTAGTATCGGCGATAATCGAGCCTAATCGACATACCACCTTCTTAACTCTCCAATTATTTCTTAACAGCGTGTTATATCTCGGTTTGTATAAAGCTCGAAACTGTGCGAAGCAATAATTATAAACCTATATTGTATTTATTCGTTCTTACCAGAATTATAATTTAAATAAGGATAGTCACAGACCAATACGAGCCGGTAAACACAGACGTCCGTGCCTATGATACAGTGTATCCCAGTGTCGCGAACATTGGAATTTCCACCCTTGCCCTTACTCTTCAATATACAAGTGTTGACTGTTGACTGTTGCTTGTAACAAGCCTATTTATAGCTGTACTGGCTTGACTATCTTTATTTAGATTTCTTTAAACATGTTTCTTTAAACACGCGCGCAAATCAATCTTTGTATAATTTAAAATCATATTTTCTAAAGGTTATCGATAATGCTTATAAAATAGCGTTGCTACTGAGACTTTTATATACATATACAAATGCACAAATTAAACAAAATCACTGATTAATTTATCGTTAGTATTGTGATTTATATGACACATTTTTATTAAATATATTTACAAAGCACAAGAGAATAATCACTAGAAAGGATCATTAACAACAAAAAAACCTTTATTAAAATAAGTTCATATTTTAATAATGTAAGAAAACAAGCATATTTGTTCGTACCTACCAGAATCTTCGCTATGTGATTCTCTAACACCTCCGCGAGTGCAATATTCGTCACCGAAATATCTTCTTTGCCAAGCGTTTTTAACAACTCCTCTTTCAATTTCCCAATTCGAGACTGCTTATTCAAAGAAATAACACACCTCATAGGTTGGTCACCGTTTGCAGGAACATAAGTGACATTTAATTGCCTCTCCATAGCATGAGGTAGCGGTACCGATAAATACATAAAAGGTTCATATGTAACAGAAACGTGGTTACAAACCGAACACACGACCTACAAAATATTTGAATCATAAATATTGCATCAGTGTTTTAAAAAAAAACTATCGCAAATTATAAATAATTATAAATAAATAGAAAAATTTATCCAAAATTAATTGAGATATCAATTAATTTGAAAAAACTTTTGTAAAAAAAATGTATATACATAATTATGTAGAAAATTACAATAATTGTAAAAGTAGTATGAAACTTGCCTCCTATTTTTTTCAAGGCAAGATGGAAAGTCTACTATGATTTAATATAGGAGATTTTTACAGTAAATACCGATAATCCGTGGTATCAACTCCAACATATAATCTCCACATAAACAAACAATATATATTAGCTCCAAAAGATTCTTACCGTGCTCTTAAATTGGCCTTGAAATGTGTCAACAATGATACTCCTATTGGATCGCAAGTGCTTCGCCCAGTGTTTATCCGCCTCAAGCTCATCCTGCGCGGCGATAGCGCCGTTTCCATAATTCTGCAGAATCCGCGAGCATTGGATACTTTCACCGCTAAGACCGTCATGCTTGTGATTCTTCTCCTGATCGTCTAATCTCATGCGTTTCACGTTGCACTTTTCCAGACCGCTATCGTATTCGATGTCAGAACCGGTCGACGCGGGATCAAGGCTACCGTTGACTTTCTGGACATTCACCTCTTTTATGCGTTTGATACTAACGCTCTTATTATCAAAATCATGATTCTCCATAAGATTCGAATTATCTAACGGCATCCTGCGGACATTATCCTTGGGAAACTTCTGCGAGTCGTAATGAATTTCGTTATTACACTCCTGCTGTGTTACTAAGAAGTTGGCATTACTCGTCTTGGCCTCTTTGTGAATATCGTATAAGCCACCGTACTGAGGCACGCTTTTCGATAATTCGATCAAAGTGTCTAATCTCAGGGATCGTGTCGGCGTAACCTCATTTGCGCCTTCCTCGTTCACTTTGTTGTGAATAAAAGTGCTTGATCTTGCCTCAATGGTTTCATCCGAGTCCAACGTCTCCTCGTCATCTTCACCATTTAACGGCGAATCTCTCGGTGAATTTGTGATACTATCGAGCTCTCCAATCGACGAATCAAATTCTTGCAAAAAAAAAAAACAATGACAAATGACATTCAAAATACAACAAGACATAATTCTACATTGTATAAATTGCCTACCTCTTGGTGAGCCAGCCACAGTCACATTGGGGCTATTTGGGCATTCTGGTGACAGACACTCGTACATTTCCAAAAGATCTGAATTACAATTGGAGTTAGCCGTGGCAGTGATAGGGGAAAGGGTCTTTCCATTTGAGTTTTCAATAGAATTAAAAGAATTGGCAGTGGTCGTAGATAGTGGAACTTGACAATTCTTGGCACACTTTGCCATATTCATTTGTTCGTGGAGGGAATCCAACAAAAGCGCCAGAAATTCTTGACAGTCATGCTATTAAACATATACGATACAACAATATCTCATACCTAATAATAATTAATGAATAATCAATCAGATATGTTAACGATCACGCACTTACTTGCCTGTAATCCTTGAATTGTGAATGATAAGCACCTAAAGTTTGTTTAAATTCTGTTGGTCTGAGTACGCTGTATCTCCCGGACCACATTTTTCCAAGGAGTACACTAAAGTGTGCCATTAATGACCCAGGTGGGGGCAGTTTCTCTCCTCTTTGCTGTAAATCCAAGAAATGTCGTAGGACAGGAGGAGTCGCAGTCAGGCATTGCAATCCAGCTGCCATAAAGCAGGTATTACCCAAGTTACGAAGTCCACACACGCCTGCAGGCAGAACAACTACCTCTGAAAGTATTTATAGATATCGGTTAAAAATATATCGTGCACCGTCATCGGTTTTATATTCCGGACATTACGTTACATACACTCACCCATTGGCGAGTCATCGTGGGAATCTCCGGCCTCTGCAAAGATGTTGTTAAGCGCTGGTGTGCCGGGCGGCAGAAACGGACCGTGTTCTATGCCGGTTCCAGAATCGCCAATAGGATCAGCACCGATATCTGTGAAATCATTTAATCCGGGCGGTGGAGGTAGAGGAATCGCATAGTCTGATGTTGAACTGTTTGCTTCAGTCCTAGAAAGATTGCGCAGGGAACAATTAAAGATGGGGAGGCAGTCAGACATGCACAAACAAGACACACGCAGTTTGTTCAAATCAATCTATGTAATTTATAAGTTTCATATTTTATCAGAAATCAGAAATTATTTACAATACATGATTTCATTTGCAGAAATTTTTAAAAGTTGTTTGGATAAAATATTATTTTTATCAAATTTTTACAACAAAGACAACTGTCAGATTGTCATAAAAGCAAACCGCCACGTCATTCATTATCATTAGCGGCCTAATTTGACATGTCACTAGATGATTAGTCACGACGACACACAACCTCCATTAAATCACACGATTTTTATTGGTGCACGAAATATCTCTCTCAGCCACGTGTATACAAATAATTGTATCCAAAAATTATTTATGTACTTGCATATCTCATAAAGATGTTATACAATAAGACAAATAATTCTGAAGTGATAAAATATATCTTTACCATGTATCTTCAATGCCCATATTAACTTCGGAAAGAGCTTTATCTTCTTGCAGCGTGAGAGCTTGATCTAAGGAAGAAGTCAAGGGGCTAAGACCAGTTGATTCTAACGCCTCCGATATCTCTGGTACGTCAGGCAAGTGAAAAATTCCAGATGTTCCAATCATTGAAATATTTTCAGCCTCCGTGACATCCACCTTATTGTCCATTCAGATAACAAGCCACAATGCAGTCTAAAACAATAATTACAATTCCAAATCTTAACTATTCGTCACACAATAATGTTTTACTCCGTTTTCTGGTCACTTTGACAAAAATTTATTTTAATGTCGTAAAAATCCATATATATATATATATATATATATATATATATATATATATATACTATAACAACTCAATACAAACGAAAGCGATTCTAAATGAAGTCTTTGTAAAGATAATTAAATCGCACTTGAATCGCATACATATATGACACAAGCGCTAATTATTTTTTGCAAATTCATGCTAAATGCAATTCTTAATGATTGATGTTACCAAAAACAGGATAAGAAAAAAGACACAACGTGCGCATTCTGTTGCACGAGGCAAGAAAGAGATTAGCATTCTAACGGAAGTTGGAATGCTTCGCGGCGTTAGAGCAGTACCGCAATTTCAATCGGATTACGTCGCCTCGTCGTAGCTCGCGACTAGCAAGACACATCTCCGCCGATCCGCGCGGATCGCGTCGGATTCGCCCTCCTCCCTCGGTCCACGCGCGGGAAGGCCACGAATGAGAGGAGGAAACGAAAATTTTTGTCAAACACAACCACCTCCGGTCGCACGACGACCACATATTCCGAAACGTCCCCTAACCTGATACGCCCCAATTTCGCGCGATAGCGCAGGGCGCGTTGCGCCGCGTGCACGGCGAGCGCACGATTGTCGTTGGGACACGAATTTTCTCTCCGACGACGAGCGGACGTTGATACGCGCGCAAAATTGCGCGAGGATGTTCAATATGGAAGTGCGAGCGGAGTTCTCGAAAGGTGCGCGCTCGGGCGGTGGAGCGAACGTGGGTCTCGCGGGAGACTCGCGAGCGCGCGCGACCGTGATGCCGCGTTTTTCTCTTGCACGCGCGCGGCGGTCGCGCGACGTCGACGGGCATCGCCAATGCTGGCCAATGCCAATCGCCCGACGGACGGGTACCCGCGCACGGCGACCGGAGACCGTGGAAGAATCGCGCGACCGGGAGGGATCCAGTTACTTACACCGTGAGATAAGCGAGCCCCGCGCTCCGAGGACGTCTACACCGCCATTGCAGCGCACACAGCACACAGCGGGTACCACAGCGTGATTCGCGCGGGATATGCGACTCCGTCTACGGCGCCTCGGGAAATGGACGTGTTTTCCTTCCTACCCCCGGCCGAAGAATCGCGAGAGTCCACCGCACAGCACTGCCGAAACGATCATGGCGGCCCCCCGCTTGACGACAAACAGTAAGTATATCGGCAGAAGTGGAACTAGTGGAAGGGAGTCGAGCCAGCCAGCCAAGGGAGACGACGACGACGACGGCGCCGAATAAGTTAGGTTAGTTCGGAGTGCCCGAGCGCACGCGCGCGCGCACCACCACTCGAGTCATGAAACTTGCCAACGCATCGAAACCACAAACTACAAAAAATTACCTGGGCAAACCGTGACGTCCGTAACAATAAGAAAATAATTTGGCCCGGGAGGAAGGACGGAAGCGCGGTTGGGAAAAAATGTTAAGATTCCTTTTTGTTTGTGTTTGACATAAATCTAGACGATCTAGGGTTATACATTCCAAAACATTGCTTTCGACGAAAATTTTACTAAAAACCTATATATTTTAAGTTTAATATGTAACGCAAATATAGCTTTTCAGTAAAATTTTTCTCCAAAAGCAATCTCGGAATGTATAAGCCTAGAAAAAAGAAAAGGACCAAATGGCAAATTTGATCAGCTGTGTTATGTGTTGCTACTTTCTCGAACGAAGCGCGGCTCGCTTTGAATTAGCTGCATCTCATTTGCAATTGATCACAGCGACACTGCAGGTGCTTGAAATTTTTTCCGCTGGATCAAACAATCAGAACGTTTTATATAAAATTTGCTAATTAGCAACATGCTGAGAAATCAAGTCTCACTAATAATTGATTCATTTCAACCGCAATAATATTTCGTGCGCATCGGGCGGTTATAATCGGTGTATTTATAATTACATACTTGAATAATCTTCTAATTTATTAATATTCCTCTAATTTCTTAAAGACACTCGGCATGGATTTACACTCTTTCCAATTATTTTTTTATCCCCACAAAGAGTGTATAAATCCATAAGTATCTCCAATAAACATAAAGAAGATTATTCAAGTATATAACTGCATATAACAATAAACAGAATTTTATTTTGTTCCAAAATAAATACAATTTTCGATACAAATATTTTCTAATTTGCAAGAATTATATATAATTAATGAGGAAAATAAGTCGATCTATTTTTTTGCATACGCAATATTTTTGCCGACATTAATTCTTAACTGATCGCATCTAACTAATAATTGACTTTTTTCTCCACAAGTATAATAAATACATATACAAAGTCCACGGTCGTTGCGCCAATTATATATATATATTACACGTCAGACTTTTATGCGCAGACTCGGCTTTTGAAATATTCGACACTTATATGTATTATAATTAATAGGAACACATTTATATAAATTTCTCATTCCCTGCAGGGGAAACAGACTAAATGCAGTATCGCATGTGTGATTCATTTACAGCTGTGGTACATATGATCGGTTGCGACATTTTTTTCATAGGTTTTTATTATTGTATATATTTAATGTATGTAATATATATTTTATAGGTATAAACCAATTATATTTTACAAATGCGAATCACGATGGTGTACTATATCTTTAGAGAATACAACCGACAGTACACCAATCGTGATTCGCATTTGCAAAATAGTGTTGTTGGAAACCTACACGAAGAGAATTTTTTTTTAAATTTATCCTGCAAATCATGTTAATTGTGGGACAATATAGTATTTAGGCAAATTTTACTGTGCACTACAATAAATTTTACTATATTTTACTACTGTCAAATTTATTGTAGTGCACAGTAAAATTTTCCTAAATACTATATATTGTCCCACAATTAACAGGATTTGCAGGGTAAATTTAAAAAAATTCTCTCCGTGTATTAAAAAAAAAAAAGTGTCGCAACCGATATGTCCACGACTGTACGTACTAATTAAATTACTAAATTATACTTTGCTTATTTTAATCAAGCTAAGTCTCGCCCGGCGAATCTTCTCACCCGAATCTTTTATCCGCCCCTCTCTCCCATCCCTGCCGCTCCTTTCTCTCGATGTCCGAGCCCTGCTGTGACATACATATATAACTTGCTCGCGTCTCATGCCTGCAGTTAAATTGCTGTTGTCGGTGGAAAGATAAAGAACCTGTTGGGATATACATATATACGTCGGACGTACACGCGAATCGCGTGCGCGCGCGTAAATTAATTCGTTCCGCTGCTTTTTCGAAATTATATAAACGTGACGCCTCTATATATTTCGAAATGAAGCGACCCTCCCTGGACCTCCCGTTCTAATAATTCAACGCCGTCAATTTCAGAAGATTTCACGAGAGGAAGCGAGAAAACTGTGTATGCCTTTCACCGCCTGAGCAAGTCAATTTTTTCTCTCGCGAGCGCGCGGCCGAGGCGCAACGGAGATCCTTCCCTGGCGTTCCTCGGCGTCGACGATTTAACACGGGGGTCACTTTCTCGTAAGCCACTCCAGTCGCGCGAGCCGTGAAGGAAGTGCAGTGTGCGCGAGAGAGAAAGAGTGAGAGAAGAAAGAGAAAGGCGAGATAAATAGGAGAAATAGGCGGTGTATGTGTATACGACGCGGATTCCTGCAAAATAATTTCGCCCGCAAACTTCACGCTGTCGCGCGGCTCGCGCGGTACGCAGCGGTACGTGCTGATAGCCCGACATTGGTATCAGACATCAGTATGAGCAAGACAACGGGTAAGGACAAAGACGAGGCCCACATGACAACGGTAAGATACTATCGACGATTATAATACACATATATATGCGTCGAACATATTATATTAACGCTTACATTCGCGAGTGGACGGGAATAAAAATGGAATCTCATCTCGAGTCGCGCGTTATCTTCTTATTCATTGTTAAACGCTCCGAGCGTTCTTGAGTTCTTGGAATAACGCGCGCCCCCGCGTGCGCTTCCATCAATCAATTACGTGCTTCTTTAAAAAAAAAAAATGTGCATTACATGTTAAAATTTTGGTATTTTAAAATTTTTAATGATAAGCAACTGGAACGTGAAATCATTTATTATGTAAGGAATTATTCAATGTAATTATTTCATTATAGCCTGAACTGATCGAAACTCATGGTTACGCAGCTGAGACCCATCAGATTTGCACGGAAGACGGTTATTATTTAACCGTACATCGTGTGCTTTCTAACGATCGAGTGCCATCAGTGTCATTAAACGTTGACGCCATCATAAAGACCAATACGGCTGGTATTGCCAATGAAAATGAAGACCGTAATTTATCGGTTTCTACTGATTGTCATCGAGTCTTAGAAACCCACGGATGTCACATCAGTCCAAGCTCTAAATTACCAGTTATTATAAATCACGGACTCGTATCCAGTTCTGCGGATTGGGTGCTCCTGGGACCAGACAAGGCCCTCGGTTAATACTATCAAATAATATATTTTTTTTTCTTTTTCTTAATTTTTGTACTTTGCATTTTTGTTACTTATTTCAGTCGTCTATTTCATTTATATTAAAAAAATCTTTTAACATCATTAGAATATTTATAAATATTTTAGACTATTAATACGTCCATAAAACTTTTTGCAGCATATGTTCTTTGCGACAATGGATTCGACGTTTGGCTTACAAACACTCGTGGAAACACCTATTCCAAATCTCATAAATATTACTCGATCAAAGATAAAGAGTTTTGGAATTTCAGGTAATCAAGCAACTAAAATGATAAAAATGTAAAGAGAGGTAATTACGATAAAATAGAAATTAGAGGTAATAAAGCGAGTAATATGAATATATAATTTTACTCGCTAATACTAAAGCGAAACGTTACTAATTGTAAGTCTAATTCTTTAGTCGCAAATTATAAAATTTCAAATTATAATCAATTATATTAATTTAATTCGGAGAACACGTAACGTTTTTCTGTGTGAGTTATATAGGACTATATATAAAATAAAAACGTTCCGCTCTAATATTATCGAATAAAATTATATAATTAGATTGCAACATCTTTGTTTGCTCGTTTTATTGGCCTTTATTTCCTCTAGTTTCTATTTTATTCTAAAAAAATACAAGCCAATATACAATTTTTACTTAGAAGTAATTACATTGTATCTATATAAAAACGATTAATAAATATTTCTGTTATAGTTTTCACGAGATTGGATATTATGATTTACCAGCGGCGATAGATTATATCTTAGAAAAAACTGGTCATTCCAAATTGTATTACGTTGGTCACAGTCAAGGCGCAGCCGCGTTTTATGTTATGGCGAGTGAAAGACCTGAATATAACGCTAAGGTCAAAGGAATGATAAGTTTAGCACCTGCAGTATTTTTGGGGAATCAAAGAAGTCCACTTTTGAAGCTTGTCGTACATTTCTACAGTGTACTAGATGTAATTACATTGATTTTGTTGTTATATATATATATATATATATATATATATATATATGTATATCCTGATTTTTTTTGACAAGATTATGCCACATCATTTGCCGTAAATGTGTTTCAGTGGGGATCTTACATTTGCAACACACACGAATGGTTATCTCGCAATAAATGGCAAAGTCGTGTATTGAGGACCTTCGTATACAACGCTCCTGGCACGCTGACAAAAGGTTTCTGTAATTGCTGGTTTCATCTCATCGCCGGATTCGGTAGCGACCAACTCGATAAATCAATGCTGCCTTTAATATTCGGACACTCCCCAGCAGGCGCTTCAGTCAAACAACTTATTCATTTTAGCCAGTTGATCCTCTCCGGTAAGTAATTTAACAATGTAAATTTAGTCCATTCTCAAAATTTATAATAGAGTTTCGATTTTACCCAAAAATTCTATAAAATTCTAGACATCTGTTAAAAAAGATATGATTAATATAGTGATTAAATATAATTTAAAAAAAGTAAAATTCGAAAGATATATTATAACATCAAATATCTCTTGCCAAACGTAATTTCTTTTATAAATAGATTTTTTTACCCATCTTCTTTAGTTTAGAAAATAAGAAAAGTTATTTTTTATGCGAGGACGTCTCCTATATGTAATCTAAAATTATTTTCCAGGATCTTTTCGGAAATATGATTATGGCACTAAAGCAAATTTAATTCTCTACGGATCTACACAACCACCTAAATATACTCTTGAAAGAGTAAAGGTACCTGTGGCGATTTTTTACAGTGAAAATGACTTTATTACTCATCGTACTGTAAGTTCTACTACTACAAGATGAATCTGTTAACGCTGCATTGCGTTTTGTATATATCATCATTATATGTCTTGTCTTTTACTTTATAATTTTTCCTAATTGTTTCAGGATGTTCAAAAACTAGCGGATAACTTACCAAATGTTATACAAACCGAAAAAATAGCATACGAAAAATTCAATCATATCGACTATCTCTGGGGACGTGACGCAAGGACAATCTTGTATAACAGTATCGTGACTGTATTAAAGAAATTTTAATATATCGTGATATTTTAGCAAAAAAAATTATTTAATATCAATTTTGTATTTGCACGTAACAACTCAGGGATATCGTTTGTTATTAAGTCCTATATATATATGTGTGAATACAAAAATTATTACATCATATATGTAGAAAAACTATGACTATTTGCAAAAATAGAGATATTTTGTGTCTAATATTTTTGTGTATATTGAAATATGTAAAAAATATGTTTAAAAAAATGCATTTAGTATTTTAAAACTTGATGAAAAGCTTAATTTTTATTTCAAAAAACTAAAATGTTGGAAAAAAATATCTTGGTAGATCGTGTAATATATGTAAAATATGCGAAAACATATATTAATATTAATGAATTGATTTAAATTAATTTACATATTTTGCTTTATTGACACAAAGTTTAAGATTTAATCGTTCGCCAAGACATAGCATGCATTAAAAAAATAGAAAGATATATATTCCTAACATTGACAAATATATACCATGTAAAAAAAAATCTCATAAATTTCCAATAAAACTGACTTTCACAACGGCTTTGTTTGAAGTAATTCTTTATCATTGTTATAAGATATTAATCTCTGAGCTTATTGATTATTTCTTTTGTTCAATATATGTATAATGAAAATTTTTTTTCCTCTTATTCCTAATATGTACACACACACATGCGCACGTGTGAGTGTGTGTGTGTGTGTGTAGACATTTATTATTGTTTCATAAATTTTATTTTTCTAAGAGTAGTACATACATATTACACACATACACTAGCTGTTTCATTTGCTAAATATAAAATAACGTAGAAAGATATATATATATATAACAAGAGAATAAACAGTTTAGACTATATAAAATATATATATATATATATATATATATATATTGTGTCTGACTGCAGTGTGAAAGTTTGGGTTTAATCAGTTTAATTGTGTATTTCTAAGAATTGGTGAAACAGAAAGAAAATGTGATAAAAAGTACAAAAAAACAATTCTTAGGAGGGGAGCAATCTTGTCCAGACTCCCGAATTCGTCTTCCCCCTCTTTTCTCTTTCTCCTTTACTAGTCACGTGTGATCGTTATTAAAAAAAGATAAAGAGAAAATAAAAAAGTATTTAATACAGTGTTGCAAAGTAATTAAATAACTCATCGTATCATTAAAATTATCTTTGAATATAAGAAATACATAAGAGACGTATCCGGAAAGTTTGAAAGTCAAGCATGTGTGTGTAAACTGTCACACGTGCAGATATCAACTGTTGTATCACGTGCGTCAGTTTTTATCTCAATCTGTTTTTTTTTTTTAACATATATTCACAATGAAGACGTAAACGTGGCGAAAAAATCTATGAATCCAAATAAAAATATCTGTTTCTAAGAAATATAACCTTAAAGATATTTACAACTTAAAGATATTTTACCTTCTATAGGCGGGGCAGGGGAGTAGCCTTTATTTTAAAGTTATCTTCTAGTGACAGATTTTTTTCGGTTATAGTTTTCTTATCATAGATAAGAATTATTATATAATTCAACGATGAAAACTGTGACTGACTGTGAAAGCTTATTTCACATCCATTTCATGTGTCATACTTCTTACACTTAATTAAAACGTTCGTTGCAGATAATTACTATATATACTGTCATGGCTTTAAAATTTGCTAGTAATCTGTCTTTCATGTTTACCGAGGTTCCCAGTATTATTGACAGATATCAACTGGCCAAGCAAGCTGGATTTAAAGCGGTTGAAAGTGGATTTCCATTTGGCTTCTCAGTTCAGCAAGTTGCCACAGCCAAAAAGAAGGCTAACGTTGACCAAGTACTTTTGAATGTGTTCACAGGTATGTCGTGTTTGTGCTACGTATTGTAAAAGTAATTTCGTTATAGTTTTCATTTCAACACTGTTTTGTAACAGGTGATGTTACAAAAGGAGAATTGGGCTTTGCTGCAATTCCAGGCGAAGAAGAAAATTTCAAGAAGAGCATCGAGAAAACAATAGAATATGCAAAAGCTTTAGATTGTAAAATGTCAGTACATCCATCAATTATAAATAACATAGCACATAAACTCGATTGACAATTAATTTAATTCTTCTAACAATAAACTCTGTTATATAATAAGGAATTTTACTCTTTACAGGATTCATGTGATGTCGGGAAAGGTGGAAGCTCCTATTGCTGCTAACGATATAGTTTATGAACAAAATCTATTGTATGCTATCGAAAAGTGCCAAAAAGAAGACATTGTTGTTGTCATTGAACCAATTAATAAGTATAGTGTACCAAATTATTACATGAATAATTTTCAAAAAGGTATATACATGAGATTAAATTCATATTATCTGAATTTACTTTCTCGTAATGGAATTATTAAAGCAATTTTTTTATCACAGGTTTAGATTTGGTGAAAAAGATAAACAATGCACACTTTAAACTATTAATGGATATCTTTCATTTGCAACATTGTTGTGGTAATATAACAAAAAGCATTCAAGAATTTTTATCTTATGTAGGTTAGTATAATTTTTAATTATATTAACTTTTAAATTCTCCTTGCATATAGTTTTTAATGTAATTTTAATGTAATGTATCATAGTTTTAAAATTTCCATTCATTATGAATTATATTTTATTTATTTATGTTAATTCAATATAAATCATGTATAATTGATATAGCTTTTTCCATATAGCTTATCATTTTCACATTATTCAAATATATATTCAGTATATTATTTTTATAGGTCACATTCAAATAGCTCAAGTTCCTGATAGACATGAACCAGATACTCCAGGAGAGATTAATTATAAATATGTCCTATCTTTATTGGAAACAAATGGCTATACTGGCTATGTTGGTTTGGAATATCGGCCGAAATCATTAACAGTGGAAGGATTAAATTGGATTAAAAAGTATGGTTACACTTTGTAAATGGATTCATATTAGGTTCTCAATTAACAAGTAATTTAGAATAAGTAAATCTGTTATTAATATAAATTTTTGCACATTAATGGAAATATGTAGGAAATACATAATTAACATACCTAAGTGAATATTATTGTTTCACAATTTGCATGTAACTTAGCTTTCAATTAATTAACTTACGCATAATATTGATTACGCATATACATATATCGCTCATATATTTCGCACAAGTTATAAACATAAATAATTTCTTAAGAAACGTATACGTAAGAAAATATGGCAGTTCAATATAAGTATATACACAAGCTCTTGTGCCTGAAATTTATAATAAACTATACAACCAAGTGCATAATTTATATTTTCTAAATTTGTCAAAATATCGATGTCCTTTAAAATTAACATAAATCATAAATAACAAAAATATTCATAAGTACAAGCATTGTCATTATTCTGCATAATGTTATATTCAACTGATATTTCAGTATAAATTTGAAAAATCGACAGCACTTAATCATAGATTCCGTACAATGTAGAATAAAATGATATTAAGTATCTGTCAAAGTATGTTTCAAAAAATAATAGGATGATTCTTATTACATACAATAAAAAGTTAAAATAGAAATTTTCATATATGTTTGTATCATCTTTTATGTCATAAAATCCTACATTATACAAATGATACCGAGATAAATCTCTAATTAATGTAATATGTATTTCTATTCAGCTTAATTGAATGCAAAAATATATAGTAAAATTGCTAAGTTGTACATAATTTACATAAAAATTTTGGTAAAGAATTATTAAAAATTTAAAATCATCCTATCCATTTTTTTTACAATAAAATATGGACGAATTTTATTTGCAATTTTTTTTTATAATTTCTATTTTGCTCAACACACGTATATGTGGCTATGTTTTGACAAAGAGTATTGTTGATGAAATATCCGACCGAGTTGAACTGCAATAACTTTTTTCGTCATTTTATGATACAACTTGTAATCTACACACTCAATTACAAATTTATAGCAACATCGATATTATACATTGCGTTATAGGCTAATTTAATTGTATGTGAAACATTATGGTTAAAATTACAAGTAATACAATTACAACAATACTTTTAACAACAAATCCATGTATATGTTACAGTATATAATACAGTTAATATTCAAAGTATCTTGTGGTGCGGGACAAACCGCAATGGTAAAAATCCTTGCAATAACAATTCAATGTGACTTTCCTTCGCAACAATAGTACCTATGAAACCCTAAACGCACAACGCCGAGAATTAAAACATAAGAAAGCATCAAATGTTAAATTTGATACTCTGGATTACAGTCGTGATATCATAAAGCAAAATTGCAATTGCGTGAAGTCGTACAGATTTGTCGGTGTTGTTCAGACAGATTCTGTTACATCCATCAGTGGTTGGTCGACATCAACAGAAGGACCTATCACAGCAGTGCTATAAAATATTTTAAATATATTAATTATATCAAGAGAATTACTTCGAAAATCTTGATAGCAGTGTGGGACATAGAGATCTTATTTATTATGACAGAAATAAAGAAAACATAAACAAAAGCTGTCAATCACATAATGCATCGAAACACAAAAACAAATACAGCTTTATCACAAATACAATAGGTAAGTAAGGTAAATGGGAATCGGCGTGGTTATTGATGCGCAATATTTAATTTACAATATTTAATATAAAATTTACTTTAATCTAAAAGTCAAACGTTTCAACTATTTTTTTTTTAGCCATCTTCAGTGACAATTTACAATAGTTATTTACGAGAATTAAATGTAACTGTTTTAAATTGTCACTGAAGATGGCTAAAAAAGATAACGTTTGACTTTTAGAATAAAGTAAATTTTATGTAAATTAAATATTGCGTACCAATAACTACGCCGATTCCCATCTGCCTTACTTATCTATTGTATTTTTAATTCGGGAAATCTTGTTAGGTTTTTATTTCTCACAAATGTTGTTAAATACGCAATCATTATAAAAAATATAAGCGGTATTAATTTGCATTCATCACACCCATATGAAGATATGTTAGATATAGATCAAATAGAGATTTAAGAGATAATAGAGAATAAAAAAAGAATAACGCTTAACTTTTAGTAAAACTTTATATATAGTGTTCATGCAAGCGTGATATTAGTTACAATAGTTAATCGGGACAGACAATATTACCCAGTGCCAAGAGCCAAAATTGTAGCTTCTTGTACCAATGTCATTTGATCAATGGTGGACCTGTGATCAATCAAAAATTCAATAGAATGGATTATATCAAAAAAAGATATTATGCTATATTTAATCCCTATATGGCATGATAATTTTATATATAATATGTATATAAACTGTAAATAAAATTTAAATTATATATTTAATTAACTGGAAATAAACAAATTTGGAACATATATATTGTAGAGATTATAAAAAATATGAAAACAGAACATTAATTTATTTCAATCAAATAGAAGGAAATTTAACAAATACATATTACTTGTTATTTTTATATCTCTTAATACATATAATGTAAGTTAAATAATAACGAAAATTGTTTTGTATGGCAAGTTAGTAATATGGACCATCTCAAACAAGATGTTTTGTCAATTTGATTTAAAATTGTAAAAAAGGAAAATAAAAGTAAACAGCAAGAAATAGTTTCAGAATTAATCTGTTATAAAAGCAGGAGCACTCGGTAAAAGAATAATGTTTAGTATTTATTAGTAATAAAATCGGAAACTTACTGTAATATCGTAGCACGATGTATTTTGTCCTATTCATATATTTATATGAATAAAACTTCATACAATGTACATGTAAAATGTAAAAAAATCTAAAAGATGCATTTATGTTGGGTATCAATAAATAACATGTCTAATTAGGATATCTCCATAAATGACACTGTGTAAATTGTACTTTTTCTTAATATTATATATATATATATATATATATTTATACTGACAGGTAATTTACTATAATTTACTGCATTTACTGATTTACTGTATTTCCTGATGGGCACTAAATAGGCACTGTATAGGATAGGAACATTCTGTAAATGTGGGATAAGATAAAGAATAATTATAAATAAAATTTTATTTTTATGAAGAAATTGGCTTTTTTACAGATAATTTAGTATATATTTTCTATTTTATCATAAATACAAATGCTCGTTTTTTTTATCAACGAAGAATATTCGAATTATTTATTGGAATGTATATATATTGTTTGTTATTAACAAATAAATAGTGCATAACAATAATATATACTTATTCATAATACAATAATACGAATTTCATTTCATAACAATTAAAATGTCGACTAGATACATCAATTTACTACATTATGAAAACATGTGCCAAGTCCTCCCCCGAATAAACAAAACATCCAACAACAACTCATGATTTTAATTTTAATTTTCTTCGATTTGAAATCAAGTTTTCTTTGGAGAAAATATTGAGTCATCATTTATAATAACTTTTTTGAATATGATATATTTTTATATCTAAAATTTCAAATAAAAATTCTGTTGTGGTTCACATTAAATTAACTAAAAGATATTACTTTATTATTTTATGCATATAAGAAATTTAATTTTCATTTATTTCTAACTTAATGATTATTAACGTGTCAATAATTTCGTTTAAGAAAAATCGACTTCAAATTCGTCAGAAAACCTGTCATTAAAATTAGTCATGAATCATGAGAGATGCACTTCAATTGCAATAGATTTTATACATAGCTACATGTAAACTGTTAAATAATAACAAATATCTATCTCAAATATCATAAGTATAATTTATAAGGAATGATTGCTACATAAAGTGGCGGTTTGATTCGTAATCAACTCGAATAAGATTATTGTCTTGATCTAAGAATCGAGCCTATAAAGTACCTGATTTATGTAGGGAGATGGGGAGTCAAATTCGGTTTCGTCACCCCATTGTTGGGTGCCGGGGCCCAACAAAGTATGAGTATCTTCATTGCACAGCCGCTCGGGAAAGTTTCCCCCGTCTCCAAAGCTGCAAGCCATACCCTACCTTCTACTCGATGTTATCCCATGTCTACCATTATGGCGTAACTATCTTATTATATTTTCATTTTTTTAATTATTTTCTCATTTGTTCAATTTATTTATATGTAATCGACTTCACTAAATCAGGAAGAAAGATCATAAAGGAAGTAAAAGAAAGATACTTCCTTTAAAGAAAGGACACAATTGTACATACATAGTTACACCATTTTTATACTACAAGTTTGTAAGAACCAGATGCACAATACCTCACGTAATAATTATAACAACTTTACGCAAATTAGTCTTCAACTAAAATTCATATAACATAAGACATGTAGCTTTACCACAAAAAAATCAATCTCTTAATTTCTTTATATAGATACATTTGAAGACACATCAAGGTTAAATCTTTCAATGTACATTCTGTAACAAATAGATGATGTTTATCTATACATGAGATATTAAAATATAATTAGTAAGATATATTTTTATAAAAACTGCAGACTTTAAAAATTCATTTTTTTTTGTTTTCTAGTATCATTCATCCTTTCAGTAAATTTTGATTTCAAAATATATTTCAATAAAAAACAAAAAACACAAAAATTTACTGGAAATCATAAGTATGCAAATTGTAGACTATACCAATCCTACCAAATATAATTGTAGTTGCAAAGAATATTTCTCAGAAGCAAAATAAAAGATGATTTGATTTTATAGACCTTGCAGACAAATTGTATAGAAAAGCTCGAGTTATATAACAAAGTCATATTATAAGATTGGGGATATAGTAATAGCTATAGAAGTGATAGTCAGCGTCAAACAAAAAGATACAAATGCGTTGCATGCAGCCTGGAAGCACTTAAGGTCTTATCATTACTCTGGAACTCTATAAAAAAAATAAAGAAAAAGATACACAAAAATATAAACATATATAAAGGCAAAAAAATATTTTTTGCATATAAGAACATCAAAACAAAATAGTAAACTTAAGAGCAAATTATTGAAAGTTTCTTTTCCCAAATCTTTTTTATTCAAAACTTAAATTTTAAGAATTTATATATATATATATATATATATGTAAATCGCATCTTTATAGCAAAGAAATAAACGAGTTCCACAGCAAAGAGTTAAGGTAATTAATAATGCATTTTTGCTTTAAAGCTTTTATAATGCTGACCTGTTCTGAGTACTGCCCATGGAGTCATAAGTATTGGGTGTGCCCTGGTGTTGCGATCTTACTGGGTAGACGACACCATTTCCCAGACTAGAACACATCCAATGCAACCACTCCAATTTAAAAAATCTGAATCTCCTATCTTTTTATCACTCATAAAAGTGCAAATAAATGTAGTGCTCATAAGAGTGAGAGTTGAAAGTGCGGGAGTTGCATACTAACTAACAGTGCACCAAAATGAAAAATTTTTATATCCATATTTTCTAAACAAAAAAAATTTGCATCGGAAAACAGGAAGATTTTTTACACAGGAATATAGATGGAAACAGCTAAAACTTCAACTTATGTAACAATCTATCTGCATCCTGCTCTGATTTGATGTAAAATACATTATCATACACCAGATTTCTCTTTGTGTAATTACTATAACACAGAGATATAATAAAGTAGTTTCAACATATATATATCCTTCTATCACAATAACAGATGAAAATTCATGAAAACTTTTTATGGAAAAAAAAAAATAAATATTTGATATATAATATTTTCATACACATAATCGGAGCATTCTCCATGTAGTTACAGATAGAATATATAGAGAAAAATACTAATCAAACAAAAATTAAAAAAATTGTATCACATAAAACATGCGATTATTTTGCTTCTTCGATGGAAAATAAATCTTTGATAACATCAGAATTGCTCACACTTTATATTCAAGGCCCTGCAGTACTTATGTTACCGTATTTCAAATTTCGTTTAAGTATGCCAAACCGTATAGTTGTTTTTTTTATGGTAAAGATTATGATAGGCGGTATACTAGAAGCATACAAATTGATATAATAGTTCAGTTATTATATATTGTGCAATTGGTTCCCACTTTGTAAATTGTACAATTTTTATCGCGCATAAAGTATTATAAAAAGAATTAAACGCACGTACCTACTAAATATAGGTAGAAACCAGAGTCGCGGATTGTCACCAAATACCTCCTGAAAATTATTGTATTTCCCCAGACTAAATCCATCTTTATCCTTTCCTGTCCGAAACATAGGTGCTCTAAAGGCCTCTGTAAAGACAGTTACACGGTGCTGATTAAAGATTATAGAAAAATATTGTAACATTAAGATGAAAATAATATATATATAAATACCTAGCGTCGATCTATTATGAACAACGAGATAGCAATGATAGCAGAAAAGGGAGGTAAGACTGATTGCAAACATCAACGCAACAAAAAAAAGGAATAGTAGATGAAATCTACCCATTCCGTCTAATTCACCCTACAAAGAAAAAGAAAAAGTTTATATTAATTACAAGTCGCAAGTTAAAATGGAATTTATATATAAATGCATCTTGGCATTATTTAATCTGAATAAATCATTTTCGTATTAATTTATTGTAAAAGAAAAAAAAGATTGTACTCACTTTCCAAAATTGTATAAAGTATTGCAAAGATGTGGCGGTAATAAACATACAGTAGACAAGTCCGTATGCCGGCTTCAGCATGAAAAATTTGTAATTGTGGAAGCCTACGCAATTATTCACCCATGGACAATGATGATCCATTTTTAAGACACAAGTGCCACATACGCTACAGTGGTGTGCCCTATCAGGCTTTATTAACTGACACTTCTCGCAAAATCGCATAGCTAAAGAAAGAAAGAATATTATCAGCATATAAGCTAGAAACTCTTGGAACAATTCGTATTTTTTAACTATAAATTTTTTTTATAACAATAATAAATTAAATTATTACCTCCTTTCATGGTGCGATTAGTAACCGGAAGGTCTTGTGCAAATCTTTCCAAAATTTGTCTCTGCGTTTCCTCAGTTTCAGCCTGTTGCAATTTCTCCATTTCGACATCAGGTATTTTAAACTATAAGAGTTAAGAAAATATACAGATCATTTGTATTATAAAATCTAATAAATAAAATTATTTATAAATTATGTTACATAAATATTTATAAATTATTTTTAATAGACGATTTACCTTATCTGGCACTGGCATTAAATTTGTGTACACCGTCTGCCAATACGACCAGAGAAACATCAGAATCAGGATGTGGAAGAAAAGCAGATAGAAAGCTGTTAACATACACAGGTAATAAAAGTGTTGTATGTGTGTGTAACATGTGGACTGCTTTCCATAATTAGAATAATGTCTTCAACGAACATAAAAGAACACTAAAAGTTACAATTATAGAAATAATAAAATATTAAAATAAATTGAAAGTTACAATTATAGAAATAATAAAATATTAAAATAAATTGAAAGTTACAATTATAGAAATAATAAAATATTAAAATAAATTGAAAATTAAATACTAAATTAAAAGTATTAGTTAGTACATAAATAAGATAATATATAATACGAACCTTTTTGAACATAATTGTCTATTGTATCTGAAACAAACGTGAGACGTAATGTAATACAGAGAAATACTTTCGAGTAGAAGATTTATCTTATAACTATGCCACTGATCTATAAACATATACGCATATATATCTGCAGTAGGATTGCAAAATAAGACTTCCGCAATTATAAAATGGCGAAAACATCATTGCGTATTTATTTATTACGTAAATATAGAGTGAAATTTCGCTGTTTCATTTCACCCCCGTCCGTCACGTCTTCGCATAGATATAAAAAAAAAGCGTAATGCTACTAAGATTAAGATCTACGCCAAGATAAAAAGAAAACTCCAATTGTTCAGTTACGTCACTTTTGCAAAACAAAAATCGCGGAGGAGGGGAGGAGGGGGAAATAGATCGCGATCGCAAAAGCGCGCGTTTTCGTCGACGCGACACGCGAGGCGAGGCGGCAAGATGAAGTCAATAACGTGCGACGCGTTATCGCGACTCGAACCCGGCAAGTTTGATCTGACCGAGGCGAAAACCAGGAACATCCAGTCCGCGTGTGAGGTACTCACAGTAGCACAGTTGCACCACGTAGGCGTAGTAGGACCAGGCGACGATCGTCAGGATGAAGATCACTGGCAACCACTTGACGGCCTTGACGCACCACCAGCACCAGCCGTTTTGCTTGCCCATGTTCTGTTCACCGGCGGGTCGACGGCGGCGTGCGTAAGAGTGCGTGTCCGCCGTTCGCGGCCTTCATCAACAACGCGTTAATCCTCAGCCCGCCGAGACGCAGCGGCATCGCAGCACTGCACTCCCCGGGGACTTGCGAGACCGCTTCGCGCGCGCCAGGCACTCGGTCTCTTCTCCGTCCTCCTCCCTCAACGGATTCCGCGTCGAACGTGCGGCTGCCGAAGAGCGCGAGAACACGTCATTGCGCAAGCGAGGCCCGTCCGCGTTATCGCGGCGGCATCACACCGCCTTCCCGACCGACGTTCAGCGAGCGCCGCTGACGTGCTGTGCTGCTGACGCTGACGAGAGCGCCGGGACGAACCGCCGGGACTCGCGAGACCCTGAAACCGACGTTGCGACTCGTGACCGCGACGGACGCTCGTCAAATCTTATTTTGGGCTGGCCGCACTCGCTGATCCACAGTCGCCGCCACTGCTTTGCACACCGCACGCAACGCGCACCGTCTCATTCCGCGACGTCCCCGACCCGCCGACGTCGCTCCGTTTCATCATGTCCGCCACACCAGTTTTTGACAGCCGAGCCCCCCGATCGAGCAGCAAGTGCGTTCGTTAGGCCACTCGCGCGTCTCGCGCGCGCAAAAATCGCCCCCTACAATACGTCTTTTTCATCGTTAAATTTGCAAATAGCTTCTTTCGTTTCGTGGCTGAACTTCGTCTTTCCCCCTTTTCTTTTATTTTGTCAACTAATCATGTACTTTTTTTTTTTACTTTAAACGCAAAAAATTAACGCAATACGAAGAACAGACCCAACATTTTCCCGCTATCGGCCTATCGCTGTTGGACGACAACTGTTGGCATTCGTGTCGCAGAAAGATTTGCGGCGCAGCCAACCACAAGGTGAAAATTTTGGACAAAACATCGGCCGAATTGTGGTCACAATGCGAAGCTGTGATCTGCTCCAATCTGAAAAGCCTCGTAAAAGTCGTAAATTTAAATCGAAAAGAAAAAATAAATTAATCAAAGGCACGTTTAATAATTTTTATGACACACCACACAATTCCTCTTTGTAATTTTTTCGGAGCACAAACATTACGATTGTGGCGACCCTGGTCAAATTGTCAAGGAAACCGCAGCGACCGCAGCTTTCAAATCTTTTTGCAATGACGGCTAACGCTGACGAGGATAAACTTTTCCGCATAAACAATCGTTTGTGTCACTTTTCGAGAAACGGTGCGTATCTAGCGGTAGCGTTTCAAGCGAATCTGCTCATAAAAGATGCAAGGACTCTCGATACCCGCCAATCGTTCGTGTTCGTAGACGTGATACAGGTTAGTCGGTCGACGACTGGAAAGACGATTCGATTTAAATCCTCATCATTTCAATGCCATTTTTTATCGTATATAATAATCTCTATACTTTCATCTTTGTCACGTTACAGTGTATGGAGTGGTCCTTAAACAGCGAGTACATTCTTTGCGCGAATATAAAACGATCTGTCATTCAGATATACTCGATACGCTACCCCCAATGGAAATGTAAACTTACCGAGGGCAGTGCGGGTTTGCAAGATGTTACCTGGGCTCCGGACAGCAAACACATTCTCGTCGTAGCAGATTTTCATGTAAGCGCCGTATATTTATCAGTGGCATTTGCGTTTTACTGTAAGGAGAGGAGAAAGCTAACCTATATAAAACCGTTGGTGCAAAGCAAAAGATTGATTTATTTATTGTTATTTGCAGATTCAAATATCTGTTTGGAACTTGGAAGAGCAGTCGGTATCGTACATACAGAATGTAAAATCGTCTTCCTTCGATCAATTACGTTTCAGCCCCAATGGTAAGCGATTGGCAGTGATAGTTACGGAAGAAGGTCAAGATAGAGTAGAGATTTACAAGACTGAGAATTGGAGGATAAGTCGAGTGAGTAGCCAACTAAACAATATATAAGTTAAACGATATACAGATCTTTTCTTTAAGATTATTAAGAATTTATATTTTACACAAATATTTTATATGTGAGATTATTTTCGTACAATTTTACAAAAATAATACAATATTGAGGTAGAAATCTATAATCATAAAAATTATGACTCCAATAACGGCAGTTCTATATTGTGTATTTTAACAGAATAGTCAGAACTACAGCTTGCTAATTGCAAGTCGTTATACGAGTGATTGACAGGTCGAAACATGAGTCTTTTCACAGTTAAATGATGAGCCTGGGAAGTATCATACTCGAATAGTTTTGACCATGTATTGTCTAATTCTGTATTGACTTTTTGAATTTCTATGCGTCCTTTCTCGTATCCGACTGCCAGAAGATGAGATCCTTGTGCGATACAAATACTTGGCGCGAAGCATAACGCCGTAACCGATTGGTTTTGCATGTCCAGAATCATCCTCGGTATAATATTCTCTTGTACCGTGCTCGTGGACCATATGGCGATTTTTCCGTCTCTGGATCCCGTCGCGAAATAATTCGAATCTTGCGTCCAAGCGCAGCACCAAATTATTCGCGAATGCGGACTGTCTTTTTTGGAACTAGCGGCAATTAACTCGTAATCTCCATCCGTGGCTTTAAATAACGACCATCTTCTGTCTCTGGATACAGACAGTAAATATTTGTCGTCTGGGGAAAACTCCATTTGCGTCACAGTCAGTTGATGATAGATCAGTTTTTGAACTTGTAGCCATGTGTCGGTGGCCCATAATAAAATCGCCGCGTGTTCTTGAGTAGTCGATTTGCACGCTGTAGCCAGCAATTTCCCGTCGTGTCTCGCTGCCATACAGAATATCTCGTAGCCATGTCCGTAAAGCTTATTCGTTTCAGGCCAAAGTGTGTTTTGCATCAATTCCTCTTCTGTGGGTGGTTCGTATACGTTTTCCGTCGTTGAATTTTTTTCTCCGTCGTCTTCTCCACAGTATGTGGCTTTATTCGTTAACCCGAGAGAGGGTACAGCAGCACTGTAGGCCTTCATGGATTTGAAGTCCTCGACATTCGCCAGCGATCTTAAGTGATTCTTGAACGTAGACGTGGCCGTGAAAATGCGCACCACTTTCTCGTCCGCTCCGGAGACATATATGTGTGGCGCTAACATAGCTAAACAGGCCATGTCGTATCCATGTACCTGAGGACGTGCAATCTCGTGCCACAGTTCCCCAAGATCATCATCTTTCCACGGCGCATGAATTCTTGTGGTTTGGTCGGTACTGGCTGTGATCAGAAATCTGTAATCATAATAAGTATGCCATAATTATTCCTTTCTAATTTTCAACTTTATCTATTCTGATCTAAAATCCACTTGAAGTAATTTTCACGTTTACAAAACAAAAAATATTTTACGAGATTAAATAGGCATAACCCACAAAACAATTGGAATAAAAAAAAATTCAAAAGACTATGAATCCAGATTTTTTTTTTTCAAAATTTAACTTCAAAGATTTCAGAATTATTTTTTGAAGATCAGATGTAGAAAGAGAATACAAAGATTCTATCTAAAGTTTAAAAAATTAAGAAATCATACTTATTCCAGGATAATAATGTAACATTTTAAAATGTCTAACAATTGCATTTATTTACAATCTCTAAACATTTAAAGATTAAAATCACATCTAAGACTATAAAAAGAAATCCCTTCTGCATGAGATTTATACAGACCTTCCTTTCGGTTCCCAACATAAATCGACTGCTTCAGAGAAGTGTCCACCGGGTGTAGAACGTGGAAGCCACTTGTTCATTTCCCGAGAATATTTCCAGATATGAAAAGAGCCTTGGTAACCATGCGCCAATATATGTAGTCCATCCGGGCCAAACTTACAGCCGTAAAAACCCAGAGAATTACCACCGACTTCCCCGACGCGCACTGCCTCTGTCCACATTCCATTCATGATCTCAGCTGGCTCCCATATAATCATAGTTTTGTCCATTGAGGATGACAGCAATTTCATCGTTTGACAGTTATCTGTTTTTACAGGCTGCCAATGCACACCGTAAACCCAGCTTTCGTGACCGGAGAGCACAGATTCCAGAGTAATGTCATACTGCTTGTCGTTCACCGCAAAAGTATTGCTCTCCTGCTTAAGTTCGTCGCTCGATTCTTCGACAGTTTCGTTAATTCTCCACAGTCGTATCATGCTGTCCTTCGAGCCGGTTGCGAGGAAAAGATTTCCGTCGCCGTCCCGAGTGAAATCCATGCACAACACCCAGTCTTCGTGCCCGACCAAACGCTGGACTCTCACGAACGATGGCTCCAATTCGGATTCTGCGATGTACAGCAGGACAGAAGCGTCCTCCAGTGCTACAGCCAAGAGGGGACATTTGCCGCTTGGCAAATACGTCAGGCGGCAGTGCATCGGTAATCTTCCTCCAAAAGTCAAGGACTGAATCTGCTTGGCGTCCTCCGTGTTTTCTCTCAGCCATAGTCTTATATCGCCGTTGATCGAACCTGCGCACACCAATAGCCTCGCCAGCGTGGTGGAGGGTACATCGACGTCGGACAATTGCAGGGAATCGGCGAAGGCGACCGGGCTCTCTGCACTCAACACCGAGGTACATCGGAACGCGATGTCGTCCTCGCTCCAAATGATCACAGTACCGTCCACGGAGCCGGACAGCAACTCCGATTCCGGCGCGCCGGCAGTCCTTGGCTTTATCCAGTGCACCGTGCTGACACGGTCGCGATGCCGGTGCAACGTGTGCGTCACGCGACCGATGTGCGAGCGCGGCTCGTATACAGCGATCGCATTTCGCGTCCCGTAGCAGAGCAGCCCGTTGGTGCCCCAGTCGGCGCAGTGCGGGACGCGGTTGCACGAACAGGCGGCGTAGCACGTCGTCATGTCGCGGATAAGCTTGGATCGTTGCGGCGAGGACGACGTTTCAAACATTCGCGCACGCGGTCACAACAACACGGCGGCAGCCATATTTTTGAGACACGTGCGCGGCAACAAGGAAGGGAATCTGATGTTTGCTCTTCTCAATTGAACATCTTTTCTTCTCCGCGCACACGCGCGCGCGTGTCTCTTATGTGCCTCGCATTTTTTAAACGCAAAAAAAGTATAACTTGAACAGCTGTAAACAATTTTCGACAATTCTAGATTATCTTTATTATATCGGCGTGTTCGAGAATGGACTTTACTACTGTCGGTAAAGGAAATCAAGTCTGCAGCAATGAAAATCACTTGTCTCTCCTTTCAATTTGACAGCCATGAAAACTCCCTAGAATCACGCACATCCTGGACTGGCGCGCAAAATAATGAATCGACTTTACTGTTTCAGAAACTTATCTGCGAGCGTTTACGCGGCATCGACGGGATTCGCTGGTCGCCGAACGACGAATTGCTATGCATATGGTGTTCCTCCCCCGCTGAGCCCAAGCTCATCATTTATTCCAACGCGTTGGAGAAACACGTGACGGCGTTTTCCCCGCTGGAAACGGCACAGCCGTCCACGGCGTGCAATCATGGGAAGGAGCTGAGAGGAATTGAAAATGTCGAATGGATCCCGAGCGGACAGTTGTTGGCTGTAATCGGGTTTAATGAAGTGGTAATTTAATCATATTGTATATAACTGTATTATATATTATTTCACTTTTTTGTTTCACATATTTAATTATTTTAAATCTGTACCCCTTCAGGTCGTCCTTCTTAATTACATCACGTGGCAACCGTTGTCGAAGTTATACCTGGATCCAGTAATCAGGGAATGTAATTACTTAACGAAAGTATACAAGGAATGCGCCGATTCGGAGAAAGCTTCTAATAAACGCTTCGCATCCTGCGAGGAACGTGTTTGTAAGTAAATGATAAGTAAATGATTGGCGAGTCAAAGTGTGTCACGCTCAAAACATTTTTTAATTCCGAATACGGAGACGGTATCTTAAGCACCTGATTTATTTTGTACTTTTAGTACGCGAAATACACGAGCGGCCCATATGCATTGAAATTGGAAGGAAGGATGATAACGACAATTTCTCGATAGCAAAGATGAAATTGTGCGAATTTAGCACATGCGGACAATACCTGGCCTTGAAGCACGAGCTTTATCCTACCACACTGTGGATATGGGACATCTGTACGGACTATTTGGATTATTTGCTGCTTGAAAATCCCATTACAGGTATGTGCAGTGTTAAAAATATATTTATTAAATTTATTTATTTTCTAAAAATGATATTAAGATAGTAATTTTATTATCTTTAGCTGTCAAATGGAGTCCCGTTCGGCCACAATTGTTCGTGCTCTCCGAATGTACGCGCGTGTACGAATGGACCCGAAAAGGCGCAAGATCTGTACCCATGTCTAAAAATATGTCCGTTGTGGACGCGTATTGGCACCCTGTGGGAGAAAAGGTTGCATTGTGCGGCTATAATAAAGCGATGATTTATGAAATCACCAATTCGAATCTTAATAAATAGTAATTATTTTGATTTTAAATCTATTATACATATATTTGTAAATATTATAAATACTAATACTGATATATTAAGTAAAATATGCTTCAAATCTATACTGGAATGTTTCAGAAATTATATATCAATTTTATATATACATTAATTTCTAATTAATTGATGTTACTAAAAACAAAACGTTTTGTAATACTTATTGCAGATATGTTTGCAATTCACGAACATTTGGGCATCTCAAAACAGTAAAATCTGCAATTTATATTACCTAGCTTCGCTCTATGATCTGATTGAAGATTAAGATTTATGGATAAACATTTAGCATAGTCGTTGCAACGTATATAGATCGTCCATCGTCCAAGATGTTGCGTGAGAAATAGATAGTAGCAGTTTTCTCTATTCAGGAACGTAGCACAGTATATCATACCTTGATCACCGTTTTATCCTTTCATTAATTCTTTCAAAGTAATATATTTTAGTATATTCATGATTATCGTACACATATCACAAAGTACATTAAAACCCTACAAGCTGATGCAATTTATTTATATGCCAATTTATATATTTTATTAATCTACGCGTTTCATTAACAAGCTTAATTAAAATATATTCTTTTTTTAATTTTATTATTTGGAAAAAATAGTTATTATTTTTACATATATAAATTACTTAACGTTTGTAAAATAATACGAGAAATATTAATTTTTTGCACAATTTCATTTTTTTTCAATCAAACTTTGGTGATATAAAGATTTAATTTATTCAAACAACTACGAGAATTTGTAATTTTGACATTTGATTTCAGAAAGTGTATTATTTCGAACGATTTATTTCGTAAATCCTCGAACGCTCGAGAAGCGCAACGGAAATGGAGTGGCGTCTACATTACTGTCGGAGAAAGCGAGTATCCGCGAATGGTGACGCGGCCATCCATTTACGATACATTATATACGGAGAGGATCAAAAGATTCTAAGCGAGCATGATTATGCGCTTTATGTACTGACATGCAATTCCCCACCCGCGTATGGAGAAAACATATTTTTCAGCGATTCCTCTCCCGGAGGGCGAAGTAGCTCGACTCCGCTTGCCACACCGGCGTTATCTTTCGTTTTATCAGTAAGAAGACGATCACTACGTGGGAAACGCCTATTCTCCCGTCACGGTGTTAGCCGTTGCAAGTAAGATCGGCAAGACATTTTATTTCGCGTCGTTGTGGGCGACCACGAAAGGAGACAACGAAATGAAAGTGTATCCGATATGGCGAATCGAAACGTTTAAATTATCGAAAGAGATTTTTCCCATTTATAGGAAATGAAAGCTTATTTGATATAACATTTATCGAATCGCGAGCTGTTGCACGGCAAATTTTTCTCTCTATCCAATGACACAAAGATCAAAAGATAATTTTTTCGATCCACGAGTAAAATGTTAATCCGAAATGCCATCCTACATCACCCGCGATTATTGCGTGTGTATAATCGCAAGAGCGTGCGGCAAGCATTATGATTAAATCCGTCGCTTTTCTATGCGTCTAATTACACGTACTCTCTAACGGTTAATTAGCCGAATAGAACGTGGGTTTCGAATAAGCGCTTCTGTGCGATCCCCGAAAATTACGAATACGCGTGAACCACGTTATACGCGTTCAAGTCGAATCAACAAGTTTGGCAGAAAAGGATCGTCGTAAGAGCACATTTAAATTTATTTTGTTAATCTCTCGATCTCCTTCGATTCTTTCTTTCGACAGCCACACCTTCCGGAATATCTAGGTATCTATATAATTAGCAGAAACGTGACGTGTAGAAACACATTCTTTTCCCCTTTATTTTTCGCAAGTTACCATACGCGAGCAAGCGACGATTTGCCACGCGGCCTCACGTCTACATGGAGGAGTACATTTCCTACTTTCTCCGCGATCCGTTCGTCACACAGCTCGTACATACATATATTTACCAATCTACTTACAAACGTCCGTCTTTTGTTCAATAGTGCCTGCTTGCGGTAAATCGAGGAAGATTTATCCATGAAGATCGATCTGTTTCTGCAATCGCGAAAGGCATGGAAATATTTAAGCGTCATCCCGTAATAATATTTCATCGATTTACTGCAACACGTTGAAAATATTTGTAATTTTATCATATTTTACAATTGATAATAAATATGTTATTATATATCTATCTCTTTTTAAAAAATCTGCAATTTAGTGGAAAAATCTATCACAGACGCGAATTTTAAGCAGCTGTATATGTAGCAGGTAATTTATCATGAATATTATTGTTCTATATAGTATCTTCTCTCTTTTTTTATAAGAGAAATTTTTTTTTACTAACACTAATGACGCTCCCACGACAATTAGGCATTGTTATCGTTGTGAACGAAAGAGCTTCGGTGTTTTCTCGGTGTCGGTGGTTTCTCCCGCTATGTAAACGCACGGTTCGTGGTATACTATCGCTGTAATATGAACTTCTTCTCTTTCCTGTACGAACTACAGAAGGACCGTCGCTTTTACAGCTCTGCATGCAATTGTTGCAGTGCTCATCATAAAAAAAGGCTCACCTCAAGATTTTTCGCGTACAAACAGTCGCGGCAATCAAACGCGGCGTATCCAGTTATCTTTAAAAATTTATAGCATTGAAATCAGATATGATATTCGATATCCGCGAAAGAAATTAAATAAAAGGCCAGATGCGCATATGCTAAACTATAAAATTTGCTCCCATCCCCGCTCCGTCATTATTAGCCGTTCCGCGATTTTTATTCCCAAACCAAACAAGAACACGGTGAAAAAAACGTCGTGAAAATTACTGTCGATCATGATGGTGCGCTGTCTACATGTGGGAGCACGGCAATGCACGTGCACACGTTCGTACATAGCGGCGAACCGCTCACGTTCACTCGCGCGTGTTTAGCGCACACACGGTGTTTAGAAAGTCCGAGCAACGAGAACACCACCATCGACGGTGCGGAGGGTACGCCTTGGTACCAGAAGGTAACGTTTGCCGAAGGTAGTGCACGTCGGCTTAAGTGGGGGCATCTCTAAGCTAGCGGTGCCGGCGCTTCCTCGACGCTCACTGCTCGTCGACCAGTCGAGCCATCGAGACCGGGTGGTACCGGAACGAGAAGGAGAGAGGAAGAGAGAGAGAGAGAGTTTTTAAATCCGTCGGTCGACTTAGGAAGAGGAAGAGACTGACGTTCCGGGTCGTTTGACCGTGTATTTTGTGCTACGCGGATTAAGCCGGATCGGGAGGATGGAGAAAGATCAGCCGGACTCTCTGGCAACTGTCGCCGTCGTCTCAGAGAAGATGCCGCAGACCCACAGCCACTATGCACCAAGTGAGGTCTACTCCACCACCGAGCCACCACCGGTAAGCTTCAACATATGGATTAGAAACGGTCCAAAGACGTTTCAGACCTAGCGGATCATCTACCGTCATCCATTCTCATCTATTCGTTCTTCGACCAAATTGGAACCAACTTTTTCTCAGCAGAAGGAACTGGGAAGATCATCATTTGTTGCAAAAACTTCCAATTTTCAACGTCAATATCTCTACAATTTTCGAATTGCACATCTGTTAAAGTAAAATTCATCTGAATAATTTAAGTAAGAACAATAAGATCTTTGTCATCTATTTGCATATTTGAAGCTGCCGAGAAGTTTTTGTTCCAATTATCTATGATTCAAATATTGTATTTATTCAATATTTTCTTTATTAAAAAATTTGATAATAAAAGTTGAGAAAGAATCGGTGATCCGCTAAGGTCCAGAACACATTTCATTAATATTGCACGTAAAAGCGATTTCTACATTTGCTTGCACTGCAAATTAACACGCATCATTGCACGTTAAAGAGTATCGTAAAAATTTGCTAGCGTGTATAATTGTACAAAAAAAAAGAGATTTGATCATGTCTAGCACAAGTTCTGTCGAACAATATGGTAATCTTACATTAGTTAGTTTTGCCAAATTTCTTATGTATAACCGTGCATATTTCTTTCCTTTAAATTAAAATGCACAATTAGTTCTTAAGCAAAGCTTGAAATTAATTTATTTGAAAAAAATGCTTTAAAAAAATCCATATCTTATGTATTGTTCTAACAATTTATAAAAATCGCAAAACCGAAAACCGTATATGTCGTGAGAGATGATAATTATTGCACTTTTATTGTAGTGTAAATTTTACTGCTGTCATGAAATATTATTATCGTAGAAACAAAACAAATATAAAAAAGAAACATTTTTAAAGTCGTTTCTATCGTTTCGCTCACAGAAGCATTCTTTTAAAAAAAATCTTCAATTTTAGAAAATTTTTTTAAATATAACTAAAAGCTATAACTTTTTAGCTTATTTGAATATAATTACAATATACGAAACTTTTATCTCTTTTGCTTCCTTCAACTAAATAATTTTTACCTGCAATTTGATAATATAATTTTCAATTACAAAAAATAATTTCATTACGTGTAAAAAAATGCTAAAAATAAATCACGATGCTCTATCTGACTTCATGTGAAGTCATTCATCAAGCAATTACAATGATTAGAATGGCGGATAATTTCGTACACGTGCGATTGTGTTCTTGAATAGAGAAATAACAGATAATAGCGGGTAGAGTGTAGAAGTAATCGCAGTTCGAAAAATGGCATTCTATCGTAATTGAGCATCAACCATAATGAGAAAGTTACAACAAAGAAATTGCTCGTAGATTTCTCATACTATCCTTTGTTTGTCGGATGATCCACACAATTTTACTTTGTATTTGCATAATTACATCCCTATCATCGTTATCGATGGTAATGACAATCATTCGGTTTCATTCCCGCGAATATAATTAATATTTCAATATACAAAACGGTTTTAATAAAATTTTGGATGAAGAGCTGGAAAAATTGAGCGAAAACAATAGGTTGTCAGATAAAAACTTCTTCTTGGAAGTTCATATATATATATATTTCTCGCTGTAGACATTCTTATGCAAATTGACCATATTTTCAGAGCCATAAGCATGCTAGAACATTATGCTCCAGAATATCGGTATAGAATACTATGGTAGAATATTTGCTATTATCGCGATTATTGTTTTTCTAGAAGTGAATAGACACGTGAATAGACGATATCCAGCGCCGTGAACGAAATAATGCTATGAAATAGTATTACGTAACACGCACAATTCGGCTGCTATATATTTCACGAATCGATGAATTGAATACAAGCAATTAGAATGACAATATCGCATTTTGCTGACTGATATTGTTGGCGTTGCGTAATACACACGCGAAAGCCTTTCGAGACGCAGAGCGCTTCGAATCGAATAAAATTTGATTGTTTGCAAATAGGGTCAGTGTCAGAAAATTGTCATCGTAGAAATGCATGTAGGCTTAGTTGTCCGATGTGTAAAGATAACTGCAAAGTTTAATCGTTCGGCAATATCGCAAAAAGATGTACGGAAAGATTTTTGAAGGACAGAAGTCGGAATAAAAAAGAAAAATAGGGTAAATAAGACGATTTTCCTAGAAAATGTGCTAATGACTCATGATCTCGGAATAAAAGAAGCAGTTTAATGCAGCGTAAAACACAACAAATGGCTTGTAACCTTATTATTATTATTATTATTATTATCATAGAGAACACATTGTTGATAGATATTACTTTTCTTATAATGTTATACCTATGTATTTTTTTAAATCTGTGTTGATTATTTTTGAAAAAATAGATTAAGAATAATTAATAAAAAAAAATTAAGAGAATCAGTTTAAAATATTGAATATGTTCTATTATATTAGCATTTTTTTAAATAAACGTACATTTAAGACAAATATTTTTTATTTATTATTCAGTGATACAAAAAAGAATTTTATATATTGCATATTTTCTATTATTTTCTATCTCTGTGAAATGTATATGGTTACGTGTACACTTGCTCATTTATCAAGAAATTTATTCTTCGAGAGTATTTAATGATAGCACTATACCGTACAGCAATTTAATACACGAAATTTGCGGCACGTTCGTTAAACAAGGAAAATAGCAAGGATTTAATTACATCAGTAATTACAACGAGCAAAAGTGTGTGACTCTTAATACATATTTACGGCGAAAAGTATCTCCTCCGAGACGCGTGCACTTCCGCCGTGGAAATCGCGATCGTGTCATCATTAAAGATGGACGCTTAATTGACTAACGAGAGAGTTTGAGAAAAAGCGTCGTCTAGAAGAAAATTATAAATGCACCACGCATCTTTTCTGAGAATATTTAACTTCCTGTCTGTCATAACAAATATGCATATCTGATAAAAATTGTGGAGAATATATATGAAAAAATACTTTTATATGAGATATTCGATTACGCGCAGTACAAATGATTCTTTATTACAGCAAAAGTTCTCTATTATAAAACTTATTTGTTTATAAATTTATTTGTTTATACTTAACTTGTTTATAAATAATAAATTTTATATATACTTACTTTAATAGTAAGCTATTATTATAAAATTTCTATTTAAAAAGAATTGAAAGATGAAAAAATTATGAAAGATTAAACGATATACAATACGAAGAAATCAAGAATATTTGTTTTTTATCACTGTTTAATTGAACAGAGAGGAGCTCCGTCCAAAAGAGCCATGCTGAAGCAAAAACCGATCGTTATTGCGTAAAATACCGTTTGAATATAAAGTAGAATGATTAAACCTTGCAAAAAAATCAAGAAGCGAAATGAAGTTTTCGAAACTCGTCGATGACACGCATCCTCTTCGTGCCACGGTTATGAACTCGCGAGAGCCTTGAATGCCGAATTTAGCAACGCCAGTTGACCATTCTTTTGTACGTATGTACATACATACATATATACACACAGCATAAACGCAGCATACAGATATACAATTCGTCACATGAGTGAAATTAGAGAACGTACGCATACAAAAATTGTCGAACAAAAATCGCCTAAAAAGCGAGGATGTTTTTTAAATCTTGGAAAACGATTTAATAATGATACTGTATATATATATATATATATATATATATATATATATATATCATGTGCAATTCTTATTAAAAAACCACCCGATTTAAATGAATATGATATAAGATCGTAATAAATGAATATATTTGTGTATAAGAAAGGAATTAACTTCTTATAACGTTTTGTTATAAATAAATATCTTTTTAAATAAGTACTTTTTGTGGCTATTTCGACGTAGCAAAGATCCTTTAAAACATGATGCTTAAAATGTCTCACGTTTCATGTTGCTATTGAGCAATCAACCAATTCGTGAGACTTGCAGACTTGTACGTTATACGCGTCGAGCTTTCCAGAGATTTCAACGCGCGCATTGGGCGTGGAATATCAATGCCAGCATAACTATATCGGTGTAGTTACATATGTAATGTCAACTGATATAATATGCAGCAATATGCAATACAAGGAAATTGTATTACCTTACTTTTTATGGGTATAAGCCTCTCCTTCATAAAACAGAAGGCCATTTCCGCCTATGTCGTCAGCAACAATGATTGCTCCATCGCGCGTATCGCCGGCATGTGACAGTAAAGAGAAAGATTACATTTTTTTTCCATTAAACAATATTGCGTATTGAGAGACATTAATCACATAAAGTTCGGTTTTTTGATCACATATTTAAAATTTATGTTTAAAAATTGTAAATATTATTTTATATAAACGACATAATGTATAATATATAGTTTATCTTGTATACATTATGTAAAATTATAATGTAATGTAATAATTATATCAGATTTTACAATGTAATTTTGTACATTTTCCAATCTAATGTGTAAATCAAATATTTCGGATGAGGCAATATGTTCGTACCTGAACATCTTCGCGTTTTTACTTTTCTTGCACGTCATTGGCATTTATTTTTTCGCACGTGTATACGTAATGAACAAACACAATCCGCAGTTACGTAAAACAAAACAAATTTTGACGCTTGTTGAAATACGAAATTCGAACCGAATATTTTTACGTAACCTTCAGTTATTTCTTTCAATGAGTTTATCGACTTTTGTTTATTTATTGATAACGCGTACAAAATTTTTTGATTAAAAATGAGATATGTAAATAAAAATTTCTCGTTAATTTACAAAATTGTAAAATTATAAAATGTTTTCTTTAAAGAACAATAAATCTAACATTTTTCTTTAACAGATTAATGCACATATATTACAAATAAATAGAACATATTTAAAAAAAGAAAAATATTTTGCAGAGAAAAAAGTTGAAAATTAAAATATGTAATATTTAAATACTGCATGATGCTGGAAATATTTAGATAACAAAGTAGTAAAGTATAAAATAAAATTTTCTTGTTTTTTTGTGTTACATATCTATCACGTTCATCGAATGTGAAACAAAAGAAACGAGCGTTCAACAATTTAAAGAGGTTAATAATGGTTGACTGAAACGTTGCTTTCATTCGTTAATTCCAAGCGTGCAACGTCCATCCTGCACTAGTATGTATATTAGAGAGAAAGTGCAAAGCGCGTTATCGATGTCTCAAATCATATGTCGTGGGAATTATGGTTTGGAAATAACTGTCACCTTCAAACATATTTCACGAGTTTCCAGAGCATCGTGACTACTTTTCTTTATTTTCTCTTTTTCATTATTAAATAAATATAAAATGTATATAGTTGTGCATCGTGTCATATAACGCTGTAAATTCAATTAATATAAAATATTGTCCAGATTAAACTTCACTAATAATTCATGTCTAGATTGCTTCACTTACAATTAGTAATTCTTAAACCAGTTCGCGACGATCAATCAACGTTCCGGAACGTTCTCCACGGATCGGATAGATGTCAATGACTCGCGCAAGTAATGAACAGACCAAGAAATTTGTCTTAAAGTACAAATAATAATTTTTTTCGTCTCGAGCGCCTGGCAACAGTACCTGTTTACTTTTGTCAGGAGGATAGCACGGCATAAAGCCAGCCTCGGATGGCCTACTATCTCTTGGAAGCCTCTCACCCGAGTCGTCCATCCACATCGAGGTCATTACGAATTGTATGTACAAGTACAGTCCGTGATGCAAGTCTCATCTCCTGTGTAGAGAAATTAAAGCTTACGTTCCGAAACTCAAAGCCCAATATCTCACGAAAATTTCATCTCAACGTGAGAATATTTAACGTAGGATAATCTCGAATAAAAACAAAATAGGTATATAGCTGAAAAATCTTTTATCTTGAGAAATAAACGTGTAGCGCAATATCCATTTCCCAGATGTAAGTTCCGAATGTAACATAATTGCATAACATGTCAAACGTGATCTATGAGTACGTGTAAAATAGCGGCGAGTATCTATGATCTACAAAAGCGTCGGGCGTCGAAACGGGTCCGAGCCGCACTATAATAATGTCAAGGTACAGTTAGCACGCGTCAGATGTATTTTATCGCGCTTATTCCCGGGGCTCTTGAGTTAAATAACGAGGCGGTAGTTTATTTTCAGCTGTCGTTAATTTGCTTGACTGCGATACACGGATGCATTCGATGGCTGAATATACATACACGCGCGCGTCCGCACGCGCACATTACGCACGTAGGCTTAAACATATACATATAATTATTTATTATAAAATATTTAATCTCTTTTCACATATGCTTTTTTTTTACTGTAAGGACTGATAAAGATAAATTGATAGAACTGAAGATTATATATGATATCGACTGATATATTCTCAATGAAAAATATGTAAGCCAAGGAGAATGAATATGTGGCTGATATAATGACGGAGACACTTAAAGAACTCATTCACTCGCCAAGGAAAACCACCGCTTTGCGTTTCCACGATATTCAACAAAAGTTCCGGTGAATCAACAAGGTGCATTAACATACATACGAGACTTTACATAATCACCTTTCCCCCTCTTATCGGTGTAACTGGCGCGGGAATCCGCGGTAAAGCACAATTTGCTCGTGTTCACGTTCATACGACGTACATAAATGTGCACATGCATGCCTATGTATGTTTGTATGTGCGTATCTGTATCACACCTGTCACAGAGGTGCTGGTACTACTCTTCTCAACACACACACACACATACACACACACACACACACACACACACACACACACACACACACACAACACAAAGCACGCGGGACTTCACGCTGGTTAACCAACCGAGTCGAGGCCTTTTGTCGTTTCACGCTCTCCTTTGACGTTCTCCTCGCCATTGTCATTTTTAAAAAACTGTTTAATATTAAAAGCGAGAAGCCTCCTGTGCGAAATCCGATTCATTTGTCGCTGTTGATGCTCTAACGATAAGAAAAAGAAAAAGAGAGATCTCCAACCCTTTTCCCCGTTCTCCGTCCACAAATATTATGACAAGTGAAATCTTCTCTGCAGGCATACATGAGACCGCCGACGAAAAGCACGGCTGTGCAGATCGCTAGGATCGCTGCTATTACCCTGATCACGATGTCCGTCGTGCTTGGTAGCTTTATCCTCGCGGCGTCCTGGGTCCAGGCTAGAGCTTCCTGCACGCCGGAATCAATCGCGACAATGCAGGCTGAATTGAAACGTCAACAGCAACAAACCTACGGATCGTATCAGCCGCAAGGTGAATTCCTCAAGCATTTGCAGCCAGAAGCTCTGGTACAGGTAAGACTATAAAAAAAAATATGGTAGAATAAAATGTGAAAACATGTTCTATCTTAAAATACATCTACATCATCCGTAAAAAGAAACAGGACGAGTAATAAATGCCGGAGTATACGCTCATATTTAATTCGTATCTTGCAGTAAAATTATATACTATGTTATATCGAACGTTTATTTTTTTCCGGGATTCGATTCTCACGAGCTAATAGTGATTAGTACATATCTCGTTATCATTGGATCGTCAATCTAATTGACAATCTGCAGCGTTGCGATTGCGAGGCGCTCAAGGTAAGTCCACGGAATAAGTAGTATAATGATGAAAAAGAAAGAGTAATAGTAATAATAAAACAAGACTCGCCGTAACGTTTTCAGTGCCGTTATCCGCGCGGCCTTTGAAAAACGCAGCCGCATAAACGCACGATTATTGGGATAACGACCGTCCTTATTGTAGTCGTTATGGAGAAATCGCGTTGACGGTCCTGCTAATTTTTCGTAGCAGGGAAAGTGACCGTGCCTGTATCGACCACGTTAGATTTCTCGTTTAATTGTTAAGTGAATTAAATTCCATCGTTCGCGGCGTAAAAAAAAAACAGCGGAGCCGACGCCGCAGCTTTCAGCTTGTTATGTTCACGGTGGTGGTTTCCACGGAGATTTCTAAATTTTCACGTCGCGGTGGCGTTCGACGAATCGTAAAAGGAATCGATCGAACGAAGGTGTGCAGATCGACAAGTCTTCTCCGACAGACCGACAATTTAGCTCTTTATCGAAAGTGAAAAAGGGAGACGTGGATGGAAAGGGAGGGAAACGTTAGTAGGATGTCGCTAATATAATTAACATTCGTTTTCGCGCTCTGTATAAAAACGTAAATTTGCTTTGACAAGCGGCTTATGACGTGAACAAATAAATCACGATATTTACGGAAATCTGTGTTTTGAATTTCTTTTTTTTTTTTTTAGTCATAGAATCTATCTCTCATTTCCAAAACTATTAGAAAGTAAACAGGGTTTTTAAAAGCAACAAATTGTAATTTAGGTTTAATCTTTTCTTAAAATTTTATAAAAAGTACTTATCTCTCGTAGAAAAATGTATTTTAAAATTGTCGGATTGTCCTGACAATTAAGATCAAGTTTATTGCTCAGTTACATATCCGAAATAATTATATTGATTGTGAAATTTTAAAAATTAATTACTATTATAAATCAACCTAGAAGACACAAGCAAGTGGAATTGCTTTTTCGGCGCTCGAAGAGAAAGAATCCTGTCTGATTTATCGTAATGGCGTTTATCTTCATGATACTTGACTTAATGTTGCCATCACAATAATTTGTCATTGGTTCTTTTAAACGCTCTATAAAATACAATTTACAGCTTTGTATATATAATCGGAACTTGTATCAGTCGATTAGAGTCCGTCCGGAAATTCTACCTGTTAACGAGAAAATAATGCCTGTCTCCGAGAAAACAACATCTTAATCCAGAAATTAGTTTGCATCATAATAAAAAAATACGTGCAGTGAATATGATCACAATGTAAAATTTCCAGGAAGTAATTATAAAAATATTGCACGCGTGACTTGTGAATAAAAATTACATAAAGTAAGTTAGTTAGTTGCACAATTTTTTATCAATACCACGCTCATTTCACATTTATTTTAATTTCACTGTCAATATATCAACAAACAGTTCTTGTAGAAGAACTGTCGCGACGTATTTACTAGCGAAATCTCTGGGTACGGTGTAATTGAACATAGGAAGCTAATTTCCTAGCAAAACATTGAATTTTCCTGTTTCTTTTAGCTGTTCGCATGAAATATAATTTCTTGGAAAATTACCAAGCAATTACTCTTCTTGTCGATAATATTATGTTTTCTCTGATTGTTTTTCTGATTGGTTTCTTTATATATCTGAATTTGTGCAGCAGTAGGAAATAAATAATTGTAAAATTTCATACGTTTTATCAATTGCGTCTAACAAAGAAAACTACGTGTCTTATCGACCCTTATACACCCAGTGAAAATCACGAATCCTCGGATGCTAATGAATGAACTGGCATAAAATATCACAAATTTAGAAAGCGTAGAGTTATTTACAACCGTGTTCTTCGTCAAGAAAGACGGAGAGATAGAGAGAGAGAGAGAGAGAGAGAGGGGGGGGAGGGGGGTGCGCAAGCGTCTTACAAGCGCGCGCTTATTGACACGCGAATTACAATTGTCGGTAAATTGCTAGACATAATAAAAATACTCCTATAATCGCGCGCGATTTTTCTGAGAAAGTATCACGCCGCGAAATACTTCTTGATTGTGCGGGCAACGTTATGCACAGTCGGGCGTTCATTATGACCGAAATGGCGAGGTTTCGATGGGAAACGCCAACCGTCCGTTGCATTATTATTGTCTGACTTTAGTATATTGCACGCGACGATACCACGTTGGTTCGCTTGTCTCGGAGAAATTGGGAACGAGCGCCTTACGTAAAGCGAATATAATAGCTTGAGCACTTAGACCAGGAAATCGGAGACATTTTTTTTTTCTTTTGATTAAGAGTCTAAAGTTTTACAAGAGGTTGACTTGTCTACTTTTTTAACATTCAAATACTTTATTTATTCATATTTTATAATTAAAGCAGGGATGAATGGCGCGACGTTATCGTAAGATATTGGCGGAATATTCGGAGATTTCAATGCCACAGCCGCGCAAAGATCTATGCTCAATTCTGTATTACGACAACGATATTGCAAGAACATAAAATATATTTCTTATATGTACAAAGTGAATTTTTCGAGATCGAACCCAAACATCTGCGACTAAAAATGACGCAAATACTTTATTATAATATATTAGCATGAGAGAGAAAAGTGAAATCTCTAGTAAGACTCATCTATAATCTACGTTTCATCTTATCCGCTTCTGCTTGAGCCGAGCTCCAAGGTTTAATTCAAGGCCATATTCAGACAAAGCGATTGTTACAATCGTACGTGACAGTAACAGTATCGATGAATTGTTCGGATACAAACAACAGATACTAAAGTAACGATGTGAAAATACATTTAATAGCTACTTCTGTTTTATAATCATTTATACGCACAATTCATTAGCTCAAAGACTATTAAAAAAAAGTAATATTAAAAAAAATTTTATAGCGTGTTTCGTTAGATTTCTATAGATATTAACAAATAAATGATGAAAGTTTAAACATCTCAGATACATGAGTCTATACTCTTGCTTCGAATCTCTCGATTTTATCTCGATGTATATACGGCTACATTTTCTCCCTAAATCATGACCATGTATCGGAGTACACTTTCGCTGACGAGCACGTACAATCAGCCTATAAATCCTAGTGAGATTATCTTTCCCTATAGCATTCGGCTGACTGACGGCTGACAAGAAACGCGTGACGCGCGTAAAAAGCGCGATTTTTTTCCACGCATCATAAATCCCCCGCGCCATTCGATGCGATCGTTCGCCGCGAGCGGAAAGAAGCGACGGGGAACGTGCCGGTACGTAGACAACGGCGATTAATTCCGGCGTTAAAACGAGCCCGCTGTAAAGAAGGAACTTTCGAAGAGGCACGCTCCGGTCGTCCGAGTATTGGACGCAGAAAACGAAACGCAAAGAAACGCTCGGCGCGAAGCGGTACCAGGAGCCGCGCGTTCAAGGAGAACCGCAAACGGGGGAATTACGTAATTCAAGTTGCGTTCCTTGTATGTGATTGCGGTTGTGCACGCGGATCGACGAGCGAGCCAATGTTATGTTTGCAAATTTATAACGATCACCGGCAACCAAATCGCACTTGCAATCTTGATTGATCGGATATGATAATAATACGCGTAGGTTAATACCCTCGAAAAAATTTTTTCTCGGCGAGAATATGATAATTGATAAATGAATAATCCCAGTTTTATTTATACAGATCAGGTCTATAAATGTTACTACGAATAGTTAATCGAGATTTAGTTTCCTCATTAAAATATTTTCTAACTTATTTCTTTTGTTATATTACATCTTTTACTTTATGACTATTCCGTTAATTTGTCTTATTTGTAGAATGTCTGATTACACGCTATGCTGTTACGTAATACAACTTTTTTCATTTCTTGAACGCAAAAATTATACTTATTTACTTGCGTCCATTTTATTCGCACTTCTCGTAGATGGCACCCATCGTGCACACTCCGTCGCCCATCATTTGATTTCCGTTAGACGAGGCCTCGAGTACTCATCAAACAATCGCGTAGCATCGCGGAAGCGACGCGCTCAATCGCGCAACGAGTTTTCTCTTCTCTCGGTAATCAATTTCCCTCATGAGAGAGACTAGCTCTCTCAAATTGGATTGTTTTCGCGAGCCTTGCGGTGTTTCTACTAATTAATCCAATATTTTCGTGATAATGCCATCCCGGTACATCTATGTGAAATCGTAATTTTCGTTAATAGAGAGATCCTTGTTATAATGAATTAAACCAGCACATTTCGAAAGATAATTTTATATTATATTAATCACCGCATTATATATTATATAGCGATGGCAAGAGATGTATATGTCTAGTTATATCATATTAATTATTATTATATCAATTATAATCTCGCGCGTTATGTTATATAAGTATTATTTTTGCAATTTCGTACGTTGGACAGTTTTGACACTTTTGTTGCCAATAACACGATTATGAAATCATTCTCGACAGGTAATTGCCTGGAACAAAAAATAGAATACACTTTTTCCCCCGACCAGTGAAATCCCGTAGATCGATTATTCTTCGTAGCGAACGCGAGTCGATGAACGTCGTCAAGTTTGATCGCGCGCGAATGTAGCAGCCGTTTCCGGTCCGCTTATGGCGACCGATAGAAAGTAAGATCGGTATAGTTACACGCTACGAGAATGTAAAGCTAAACTAAAAGCGCCCAGTTCGTATAACGGACGTCGCAAAGGTGAAAATCGGTCATCTTGAGGTCAATGAAATCCGGCGAAATCAGCGATAAAAGCATGATGGCTTACATCAACAGATTTTGCCTAAAGAATCATGGAATCATTTGGCGTAAAGACAAAATTAATTCTTATAAGATTAAGTGAAATACAAATACAACTGCAAAATTATTAACAATTAAACTATTCTAAATATTAAATTAGTTATAAACTATTAAAATAATAAATACTAAATATTAAATTAATAGCTCAGAATCGGTTATTATACTTGTATAAAAAATTTCGATTCTAAGAAAACTGTTTGTTACCAAGTGTAATTACCCATTAGAAGCTGCAGATGTAAAGAATCGTTCTGCTTGCCAGTGTCAATCGTCTTAGCTACACCGGTAATTTTACAATGACAACAGAAAAGCTTCCCCGACGCTTCATTATTTAAATGGCTAGTCCGCTTCGATATTTTAGAATATGAGTTGTTTCAAGGATCATGTTTGCTCACAATACCCCTAATTTGCAGTGAGTTGCACGTCGAAATTAACACTCGCATATACTTCCTTGCAAATTATGGCTTGATTTCGTAAGCGCGTCTTCTTCGTCAATTTACGACGAACGGAAATCGTTTGATAAATTATGTTGGATTGTTTATTTCCTTGTAACACGAAATATCAAACATATTTTGTTTAAAATGCATGTATTTTACATTGCATGTCTCTTGCTCATCTAGATGATAATACTACAATTTTTTTAAATTTAATTTCTAAAGAGAAATTTGTTTTATTTAAATTTTTAAATAATCCTTTGTTAAATGGAAATAATGTCTATTGCATACGTATGCTTTAATAAAGCTTAATTGAAATTAAACATTAAATATTCCAATTCCGTTAATTAAAATAAAAATGTAGGAGTCAAATTTAAATATAAAAATTACACAATTCGAATCAGTAACTTTCCTAATAATTACTTGGAGACGACAATAGGAGCTACTCCTTCAGACTGCTGCAGTTTTTTTCATCACACTTTTGAAGCAACCATCAGATAGTTGGAAAATGTACCACGACGAAAGTGGGTTGCCGGTCGCCCGCTAACCGCGAGAGGTGAACGTTCTCTTTAAAAAGATTTTCTCTCGGCAACTGTATTGTATATTATACTCTTTCGTTTGACAGTTTCAAGTCGACTTAAGGTACCACGATCGCACGTATTATCAACGTCATCGGTAGAAAATAGAATTCTGACTCATACGTCTATACGTAACGCTCTGCCGTGGCCGATTCTTCCTTTTTTATACGTGAGAACGATCGATCAGTGATGTTAATGAATGTATCCAGACGAGAATCTTTTCTGTCGATTGAATCTCAATTCTGCATTAGATGGAATGATACATATGATTACTGACTCGCGAAGAAAAATAGCACGGGATTGAATATATTTAGCTCGCACGCAACACAACTGTATAATATTGTGTTTTATGTGCGAGCTGAGAATGTTTTCAAATGATTATGCTTTTCTCCGTAAGATACAATATCACATTACATATTTTTTAACACATAATTATATATTTGATAAATATATATAATACATAATGAATACATATGTAATTATTACATAATTGTACATATATAGTATATAATCTTTTTATTCATAACGATGGACGAATTAAGAAAAACTGATAATTTTATTTTTTTTATTATAAAAATTCATGCATTTTGATTATAGAGAATTCCACGACAAGAGAAAGATAATTTTTCAATTAATTTTAACTGAGCTTTATTTTGTAAATAATACATACAAAATTTAATAAATATAATAAAATTAATTGCTCGATTTTATAGCTGAAAAGATTGTCTTATATCTCTGCTTTCTTTTTTATATCATCGATCGATTATAATTTATAGTTTAACTTATATATACCCTTCGTACTGTTGCGATCGAAAGGAATTGAAATTGCGACAAATCGCATTGCATCGTCCAGCAACCATATCACTATCGTGTCCAGCACCGTGTACATGTCTCAAAAACGACAGGTAGCCATAATTGATCGTAATGCCCCACTAATTGATAGGTTGAAGAGGTTTACTGCGTTTTCTAAAGAAAGCCATTCGGCGTACGGCGCGGGCGAAGTCATTACTGCGGCAAATTGCAATGACGATTTCTTCCATGACGATGTCGTACGCTTCGTGAATCTCGAGTAGGTGGAAACATAACTCTCGTTTCCCTTTTTTCTGCAGGAATTTCGTGTCGCGATAGTTGCACATCGGGAATTTCGCGGCGTATGCAGAATAATTGCCTTACAAATATAGTAAGACAGCGACAAGTGACATGTATAATCGCGCAACATACTGCTTACTATGTTACGTGTCTTGTGTATATATAAGGAATTTATAAAAATTCACGCACATATCAATTGATAGATACACGTAATTGTGATTTAATTGACCATCCAATTATTATTGTAAATATTCGCTTAATGAGAAACGCAACGGACAATGAAGATACGTATCGTATTCATTTTTATGTGAAATTTTATGCGTTTTGAGTAGCTGTCTAGACAGCGATGCAAATCTCAGCTTTTCCTTTCTGAAACTTATTGAATTTAGTTACTGAAATGGAAAGCTATTATGTTAAACAGAAAGTAAATTAATGAGTAACAATGAATAATTTATTTTATCTTTAAAAAATTAATTAATTTTTCTTCATTTTATTTCCTATATAGATATTTTTTAAACGTTCCTGAGACACTTATATACAAAAATGTTTGTCTTGTATCTTGCCTGAAGTTGTTGCGCATTGAAAGATATCTTATTTGATTCAAGAAATTTTACGAACGACGATACATTTTTTAATAAAACCATGATGAGCAGTGTGCTCTACCACGCTTCCTTGTACTTCCCATAATTATACACGAACGCTATTTATTTCGCAGAATGTGCATATAAGACACTATCTCCGCCTACGCAAGCTATATGCGTTCCCGTAGCTTAACGAGTTTCATCTCGGCTCGTCCCGTTTTAGTTTAACGATCATGCAGGTTGCCTGTCGCTCGTCCGGACTATCGCAAAATCCTTTCTACATCCTGAGCAATTTCCCCAAGTGGAAAGTGCTTAGCCATGTTCGCGTTTCTTCGCGCGATCCACGAGTGCGCGATCCTCGGGCTTATCCGAATTGTAAGTTTAAAACACGGTACTTTCACAGTGCCGATATTGATGCAAAATATATATATTTCAGAACTTTAATTATTTTATATCAATATACACACATATATATGTATATATATATATATATATATATATATATATATATATATGTATATATTTGATGTATGTCATAACAAGCTCTAAAGCAATTCTTGCTTTTTCTAAATAAGATATCATAGTAAAAAGGTTGTTGGAAAATCAAACTGTCATTCACGACAATGCTATTCATTGCGTTAGTAGCCATCCTAGAAGTCAATAGCCGTCACTGCTCATGCAATACTGTGAACTTACCATTATGATCCACAATTGTGCAGCAGTTGTTGCAACGTACGTTTCTTGCACAAAATTGTAATTATCCATTGCCAATCGGCTTACACGTTAAGAAGCCGCAGGAAAGACATTTAACCGCGTCGATATTCGTCGGGGGGTGGGGAGGAAGATTTCAACACGTTTACGCCGCGTTTGCGGTAATCCATAATTTAATGCTTGTAAAGACTTACCGGATACAGCGAACAGGACGAATCGGCAAGTCTCTTGCACAAAAGTCGCAATTGCGTGAAACACGATCGACGAGAAGAACGCATACTTACGAAGTTAAAGTTTTCTTTCGCTTTCTATGGTTATTAAGCTGCGGTAAAATAAACGTTACAAAAAAAACATCTTAATTATCATACGGTATTAACTTATGATTGCTTGAAATTTAATTTATGCCTATGTTAAGATGTTTAATCTTAAGAATTGAAAAGTTGTGAGATTAAAAATAACTTCTATTAAATTTTTGCCAGGAGAAAGTTCACTTTAACTGCAGCAGCTCTGAAAAAAGCAGAATATGTTTTCTCATTCGTATTATTTAACATTCAGAGTTTGATTTTAAAAATATTTTAAAAATATAATGCTAAATTATCCAAATAAGAAGTATCGTAAGAACATATGGAACGAAGCTAATCTTGTTATTTCTTCAGACATTTTCCCATTCGCATATGATTTCCATCGTTGGCGAGGTTACAGTGCGATAATATAAATGCGAGTTCACTTTCACTAGTGACCCACGATGTCGCGAGCAGGAAGACAAGTTGCATCAACGAATGATGATTGCCGCGGCGGTATTTGTCCAGCTTTCGAAGCCTCGAGAAATACTCGTTTCTTTTTTCGCCGGAATATTTCAAGTCTTTCTCATAGTTTAAAAAAACAGAAGCTTCAAATATGATCAATTTGTATAAAATCAATGATTGTTCAATTTTTAACATATGTATAGAATATAATTGCTGATATTAAAATTGTGAAAATAAATGATCGATGTAGCTACAAATTTTCCACGATATCCGCGAGTTGTACAAATATGTACATAACACATTTACCATAAATTTTTTCGTATTTTCTAGTCAGATTTAATTATTGACATTATACGTGCTATGAATATATAGATATATAATTCAATCTAGATGCACAAGTGTCTAATAAATTTTTTAAATTTAAATTATAAACGTAATTTAATTAAATGTAATTTATTTACATATTCTTTAAGTTAACGTTTTTAATAATGCACGGAGGTGTGCAGTAATAGCATTAAAATGTACAAAAAAAATATTTCTTCTTGTACTTCCTCTCAAAAATATTATATTTATGCAAGCTTAAGATAAAAAAAATTATTTTATTTCCAGGAACCTGTTGAATCGAAAGATTCTTTGCAAAGTCTCGCTGCGCCAACGAAGAAGGAAGTCGATCCGGATACTAAGGACATGAAAGCTCAAGGAGAAGGAGAGAACTCGAAATCTGACAACGAGAATGGCGATCGCGACGATGATGATGATGATTACGATGACGATGAATTCCCTCCTGTGCACATCAAGCTTCCTCTTCAATTGGATCTTGATGACATTGCAGGCGTAAGTACTTATATCATTTTACATACAACTCCACAAATAATCTTATTTTCTTTTGTAAATATTTTAATGATAATTGTCTTAAATCAAGCCTTTTAATGCTTTTTAATTTTACAAAAATATTGTTCTGTGAATCATATAAACTTTAATTTTATTTTCCAGACGTTAATTCAACAAGCTCGTAGCAGAGTTTCCTGCGTGGTTGAAAGACGACGAGCCGACGAGGTGATGGACGGAACCGGCGACAACGGTTTAGATAACAGTACCGATCCGCAGCGTTTCCAGAGACTGAGTGGCGAGCGAGTTGCCATTCTTTGCGAATCAGGCGGCCCAAACCAAGAGTGAGTATTAGTAAAAGAGAAATGTATAAGTCAATACATGAAAGAGCGCGCGGCGCGATCGGACGGGATAAATTATTAGCAACACAATCGGAAATTGTTATATTAAAACATTTAAATAGCAAATAAGCAGGAAGTAATTTATTTACGCAAATCCCATTCGATTGTGCTAAAGTGGCTGCGAGAACTTTAATCTCAAAGCTATAGAGCACAAGAGGAATCCTCTGAAATTAAGAGGAAAATATTCTATGCACAATATTCTAACAGAATAATTTCATCTTGCATTTGCAATACAAGTTTTGCTGTTTTTTATATGAATTTCCTCTTGCACATATAAAAACGCGCGCTTCATGCGCGCTATTTAATATTTTTACAAGGCCGAAATTTTTTAATCAATTTTTAATTAGCGCTTTGATACATGTATGCATCCTGTCGGGTGATAAGATGATGGATGCGTTGTCGCATTAGTTGTATGCAAATTCTGTGCATAGTGGCATATATTGTAGATATAAGTATGAACAGGTAGAGTGAAAGGGGGATGGCGGCTGGGTGAAAAAGAAAAGGGCATTGTACGTATATGAGAATAGCTGTCATTGCATATTTTGACAGTTATACAGAGATTGATGGTGTAACAGTAAAGCAAATAGTAAAAAGTAAAAAATATAAAATAGCGAAGCGCGCGCCTGTAATGCTAGTATAAAAAAATGAATAAACAATGATAACTCCATGGATGTAAAATTAAATATTCTGAACTTGTACATTATCGTGAATAAAATAATAGAACATAGCAGTAACAATTTCATGTTTTTTCTGTTCGTAGGCAACAGGAGCAAGAGATGCTTACCCCGATCATCGTGCCTCTAGGCACTGTGCAAATTCCCCTTCAGTCCCAGGAACCTAATCCGGGCTATCATCAATACCAAATACACACCCAGTATCAAGTTCCCGACATGCAGCAATTGCCACTTAGCGACCCACGAGGATTGAATCACATCCCGCCGGGTGTACTTCCTCCTGAGCTTCGTAACCTTCCTCAGTTGACTATGGAAATGAGACCACCTCGAATGGGCCCGCAGACACCTATGATGGGACCTCAGAGCAATCCGATGGGACCACAAGTGAGTCTTAGTTTCTATCACGCAAACGTAAACGGACGGTATATATATATATGGTACCATGGTGAACAGAATTTATTTATTAATAATTTATTCAGCACAGCAGTATCAGTTATTCAATATTTATGTCTAGATCGAAATGCGTCAGATCCCTATCGAACTGCGTCACTTCCCGATGGATCCGATGAGAGGAATGCGACCGATGCCTCAGGATCCTCGTCAGGAACCGCAACAGGTTTCGATGGTGTATCAGCAGCAGGCCGAACAAATTCCCAATAGTTACAACCAGGAGCAAGGACCAGCTATGATGCCACCACCTCCTCCACAACCCGAGGCGCAGGAGCAAGACCCGAGAATACAGCAGATACCACCTATGATGATCCCGCAGACCGAACAGAGACCACCTGCCCCACCTCAGGTTACGCCTGAAAAGCCACGCTCACCTTTCCAGGGTATTCCCATTGAAATCAGGAGAATAATTCAGCAAGTGCCGTTAGAAATTAAAAACATCATCCAGCACATTACTGGCGAAGCCAGGGCGATCCCGGTTCAAGTACCAGAGGGAGCACGTCGTGAGGTAACTTATTTTTTTGTCTTACATTAAATGATTAAATTGTAAAGTATATTTAGGAAAAAATCCGGAGAAATTATATTTTCACAAACAGATGCATTATATAATATATTTTTTTATTTAAATTATACATTAATTTTAATACAAAAATAGTGCTAAGAGTTTTATTCGAAAAACTGTATAACGTATAATTATTTAAATGATACGTCACGTTTGTAAATGTGTGTTGTAACACAAACAGGAACTCAAATCGTTCCCGGAAGGCGCACGACCAATACCATTAGGACCATTCCCACTTCCGGTGGAAGTGAGAAATTTGATTGAGCATGGAAACATCGAAGGCCGTCAACGCCCGGATAATGGTGAAGAGCAACAAGAAGCAAAAGCTTTCTCAAGTCCGGAGGATGACAGCGATGAAGAAAGAAACTTCCCTATTCCTATGGAAATCCGTAACATAATTCATCAGGTAAAATGATAAAAAGAAGTATATAAGTTAACAAAAAATTTTAATAATAAACATAGATAATAATGATTTTATTACATATTTTTAATGAATTAAAGTTCATTATGTTCAGGATTTAAAATAAATTATATTATTTATTTATACAGCATGTGTGAATGTCCAAAAAATCATAAAAGACACTTATATGTCTAGAAATATTTTTATAAAGCAGATTAATAAATAATATTCACGTAAGATTAAATTATTATTATAAATTCGATATTTATAAATAAAAATTAGAATTTCCTGGCTGATATGTTTTCGAGAAAGATAGCAAGCGGTAGCGTGGCCGAGCGGTCTAAGGCGCTGGTTTAAGGCACCAGTCTCTTCGGAGGCGTGGGTTCGAATCCCACCGCTGCCAATCTTTTGTCCAGAGATCCACTTTTTGAAGATAACGTTATAGAAAAATATTACATAACAAAATGAATTATCGAATTGCGTACAATCGTGCATATGTGTATACAGGATAGCGTAGTCGAACGATTTTAAACTGGATTAATTTAATTTTTCTTGGCGCATTAGATAAACTTTATGTAATCGTTTTTAATGAAATAACTAATTAATTAATGAATTTATGAAATTTTAGGTTGTAGAGGGTCGTGCTTTCCAAGTTCCGAGATTTGCATTGAGACCGGTCAAGTCTATGGAAGTACCAGTAGAAGCGCATGCTGAAGTGACCGATGGCCAGTCCACTGAGCAACAGCAGCCCGAACATCGGGAACAAGAGCAACATCAGGCATCACACATGATGAGCATTCAGCACCAACAAGAGCAGCAACAGCAACAGCAACAGCAGCAGCAACCCATGCAAGAAGAAGAGTCTCGTCCGCATTGTAAGTAAAAGTTTATTGTTTTGCTCTAAATTCAGGTTTCTACATTTATAGAATTACATTTCTTTATTAAATTATATTTTTATCCTTAATTTACTTTAGATATTAAAATATAGTTTATTAAAAACAAAATATATTTATATTTCGCTCGGGGTTAATGAACGAAGGACGGAACGACTAATAATTCGAGCAAATAAGGGTGTTAAAAATTGATAATTTATTAGATATAGTAAGTGCGACGGATCGTTGCGCTTACTATATGTAATAAATTATCAATTTTTAACACCCTCATTTGCTCGAATTATTAGCCGTTCCTTCCGTCCTTCGTATAAACAAAATAATTAAAAATATATATTTATGTTGAGAAAAGATTAAATTTAAATATACAAATAGTTCAATATTAGTGAATTCAAGTATTATTATTAATATTCATTCGTCTATTTATAGACGTGCAACCACGTTCCGTGCGCTCCGTACCAGATGAAGTCTTCCTGCATCGTCGTGAAAAGCGCGTGCGTCGTTGCGCCTGTGATTGCGCATGCTAAGAGATGTAGTTGATGCATACTCCGGACGCGGACGGAACGAATTTACAAAAGAGTCTGTCCGAAATAAAATTTAATATTCTAAAAGAGCGCGCCATCCACGCACACTTTGATCAGATATGTTCGCTGCGATCTCGGCGAATAGAGCAAAACGTGAGAGAAATTAACAGTCAAAGTATACCTTTATCAGTGTTGCAATCATTGCAAATGCATCGAATTGTTGATCGCATTAAATTTTCCCAATCCCAAAGTATTTTTACTATTATATTGTTATAACAGAGCCTGATATCCGAATAACTTTTCTTCCGATTGCCCAGGATTCCGCTTGGGAGAAGCGCTTGATAAAAAACGAAGAGTTATAATTCGAATTATATTAACAAACTACATTTATACATACAATAAAGTATTGTACGAAGTTGATAGTATTTTTATCTTGCGCGGGGTAGATAAGTATTAATCAAAGCATACACAGTTGATGAGAGATTAAAAATAAGTGTGCTTATTGAGGAATATCCTAATTTAACGACACCGTAACTGAATTTCAGAATATTTTCCCTTTTCTATCAGCCAACAGTACGAGACTAAGACCGTTTATAAACGTAACATTTATATATATATTGAAATATATTTTACCAACAATTTGCGAATTGTTGATAGGAGTGATATTTTCCAAATCAATTTATTAATTGATTATATTGTTATTTCATAGAGAGAAATAATGTGAAGATAGTTTAGAAATCTGTGATTCTTCTATATAAATCCCTGTGAAAATATGTTTCTGACAATGCTGCACACGCATAGTCAATATAATTACTAATTAAAATCTTTATATAATAATCGTCTCTTTTACATTCCGTTATTAACTTTATATTTTTGTTTATTTCCCTATTATACCCCCGCCTCGCTCGTAATTAAAGTGATAGAGAAAAATAAAAATAGATTTCTCTCTTTTTTATTAAAACGTAAAAGATAATTCAATCTTCTCAAGAATATTCTTTGGAACAACACTCTAGTTTTACTGATTATTTGCAAATATATTTCTGTACATTGTTTACGCATATCGGAAATTAATTTAAGTTTTATGTGTTTTATTGATTTATATTCTCTATGTATTACATGTTTTTTTTTCTTTCTCATGACAAATAATAAAGTGATATGATTGATTAGACTTGAATTGACATCTTGCAATAAATCTGAATGCACGTGATAATATATATAATAAATGAATAAACACACACACACATATATATAAAAATATAAGAAAAAAGAAAAATGAATTTTATCCTCTATCTATATCAAATAAATTAGAAATTAATTTCTACTAGATTTCTTGTTTTTTTTTTGTTTAATCTCTGTCATTGCTTATATTAATTAAATTAAAAATATACATATAATACAAGAGATAGCAAATAACAGAATAGTTTCTGCTTTTATATATAAAATAACAAACATGCATAGGACAGAAACCTAACTACAGAAAAAAATTTATTACGTTTAATTGTATTACGAGTATATGTCGCTTAATAAGATTTAAGAAATAATAAATAAAAATAAATTGTTATAAAAAAGAAAAAAACTTGGAAAAACTTTGCATAACATTCTCAAATTATTACCCTTTCTTTTTTCTACTCTTACATTTTTTGGATGTTTCTTCACCTATGCGGTCGCAATTTATTTCAACTTTTGCTGATGTAGCGTAACCGGTAACATAAACATAAAGTCCTAACTATCAATATCAAAGAAGCACGTTTGCAACATTCTCGAGTTTTTTTTTTGCATTAATAAAATGATCCATGAAACCTTGTGTTTTGCGAGCATTTACTCAGAATGCGGAAATTGTGATATTTCTTATCCTTAATTCGAGAACGCAAATGTGCATGTACACGTGCAATTTAATATAATGGTACATATTATCATTACTCTTTTTCTACACAATTATGCAGGTCAATGTTGAATGTCGAATAAAAATTCGCAAATCGCTCAAGTTATTGCTAGTCAGTCGTTACTTATAGAAAGTGTGTCATTTATTTTTTATTTTTATATTAAATTTATTAATTCCTTGGTTTATTTGATTACTTTTAATTTATTTTTATCAAGTAGAAAATAACAAAAGGTTTCTTGCATAGCTAGACATTATACAAAAATGAGATTTATTTATCAACGTTAATTATATAAAAGAAGTGACACATTGGATTTTGAAATCACATAAACGTAAGAATTTAATAAAAATATTTGCTGTTTAGGATATCATACACAACAAAAATATGTGGAAGTTGTTACAAAATGTCTTGTAAATGTCATGTCAACAAAATAACGAAACAAAAAAGGTGACGATGCAAAATTGATGACACTTTATGTATTTTTTAATTTAATTTTACTAAATATTTTATATAATCATATTTACGTGAAAGAAACTTATTATTAAAACTGTTTAAATAAAATAAATTTATTGTAAAGATGCTGCCTAAAAATATACAACATAATATGTATAATACGGTTCTTAAAAAAAAATATTTTTACAAAGAAAGACGGACAATGCATAATTTATCACATACTTCGAACCAGATATTATATTTCTCATAAACTGAAATTATAATAATTATAATCTAAGAAAAGTGATGCGCAATTGTTTATCGTCAAAAGAATCTGTCGTTATCCTAAATATGAAATGTTCCTTGCAAAATACTCGACCGGTATTTCTGTAACAGCAAAATTCGATACCGGCTTAGATTACACATTGGATATCGTGTCAATACGACTTGCGGAATCGCGGTTTCTCGTGTATTTGCGTGTCTCGCAAGTGGAAAGTGGTTCTTATAAATATCTATATCGGATTATGGGATCACCACGTATATGGAGCTGCTCTCGATCGCGAGAGGGCCGGTCTTCCTTTGCATAAGAAGCATGTAAGCGAAACTCATGTTCTCGAATTTTTTTGATAACATATGTCTGATAGTCGCATTAAACGAAAAATACGATTTTGCCGTACATTAAGATGCGCCAATTAAAACATGTTACATTTTCCGCATAACGAAATACGTCAAAATATTTAATTCAAAATTCTTACGCCAGATATAATCATCATTCGCAACACAGAGGCAGTACGATCTGATGTAATCTTTGTGAAACCCAGTAAAACACACATCACGCGAATGTACTCGCGACTAACACGCAGATTTTTATTGAGAAAATTGCATACGCATTGCTTTTATTAAACTAAAATACCATCTCGCACATAAGGCACTATGCTCGACGGTTACATAGGTATATACGTCATGGATGAACAATTCTTTGCGCGGGTGTGTTATTAAACGATTACCTTGGAAAGCGGGTCACGCATGGCCGTATAATTGGCTCATCACGAGCGGTAAATCGTCTGTTCGACTATTAATTTTTGCGATTAGGTCGCTGGCTTCGGTTCACCTCATCGGTGTCACGCACGAGATGTTTCTCCTCCAGCCGGATGATTATCAAGTCAGCGAACTGATTCAGGTCGCCAATTAAAGAAGGTACATACTCGCTGCTGGAGAAACTTATACATATGTATGCGCGGATGGTTACTCGAATCCATTTTTTGATGAATGCCAGCAAACATGTATTTACATACATTTCCGATGGAAATTGAGTATTACGATCGTCCATATCGCTTTCACGGTTCTCCAGACATGATTGCGAGATGTCTTGTCACGTAAAGATCATTTATTAGCGATTAAATTGAAATTGCGATTCTGACACCAAGATTCACATGATTATCCTCAATGATTGTTTTTTTACTACCGTTTATTGGATTTTTACTACCGTTTAATCATAGTTTCAGTACTTTTGTTCTTTACTATATCGTTTTTATTTTTGTGAGGACAAAATTACGAGATAATTTTGACGGTTTCAGTTAAACATGTTTTTAAGAATTATTTTAAGGTATCGCATTATTATCGGTATTAATCTAAAAATGTAAAAAAAACCGTTTGCTATTTTTTATTATATATTAATTAAGTTAGTGTTTTACTGTGTTTCAAAATCAACAATATTTACGCCTATATATAGACTTCATGTAATTTTAATAATTATCAACTCGGTATGCTGACCTGAAATATGCAAATGAAACGCATTAGAGCTTGCTGAGAAAAAAATTAGTTCCGTCCTGTTAATATCCTGTTCTTTCAAAGTGTACTGAATAAATGTTTTAATCCCCCAATATATTATGTTACGCACACGTTAATATGCTACTATTGTAAAATTATAAATGGCTTTAGAACAATATCTATATAATAGTAACAGAGATGTTACTGATGACACGTACGCGTTAGTACACGCTAATAAATAACATAACAATTTTTGTAACAAGACATATTTGATACCTAATAAGGTGCTTAATTCCTAAGACAAGTTGATTTTCGCGCGGCTACATTATATAATCAGCTGGTTGGATTAAATGAAGGCACGAGAAGCAATCAAGCGGCTTAAAAATTTTCCGGTCTTGTACCAGCTAAGGCTCTCTTTGCCGGCGGCTGTTAAAAATACCGGAGCGATTCCCGAAGGTAATTACGCACAATTTCTTAGCGACCGCCGCTTTCTATTAAGTAAAATATTCCGCGAGCGCGCGGTTTATGGATTTATGCAAAAGAACTATATGGGAAGACGAATTTATGCAGATACATTGGTCATCGAGGTCAGGTCAACTGGTTATAAACAACAGTTATGAAACATACAGCCAGTAAGAAAAAAAAATCAAGTATCGAAAGTTCGTCTTCTCGGATATCGTTGGTTAACTCTCCGGCCTTTCGATTTTGTACTTTGCAAATATCAAGATAAGCGCGCGTCATGTATCATATCACGTCGTTTATCTCCGATTTACATAATAGAATCTGGACACGTTACAGATACTTAATAATACGATGCTGTGTCGCACGTATTCACAAAACCGTGCGCTCGTCCCTTTCACCGCGTGATTATTAGAAAGCATTAATTACACACTAAATAATTATAGCCAATCATACAGTGCGCTCACGCTTTATAGTTATCATTATCTGTAGCCTAATTCCTTGTTTTTATAGAACACACTCATTCTTTGTACTTATATCGGTAACTATAATTAAGTTATTTAATCAATCACCGATATGAGTCGATCGTAAATAAAATGATCTATTCTAAGATAAATTAAAATTGTACATGTAATGCTGTATAGTATCAATATCGGCAATTACAGTTTCAGAATCTTCCGGTGCTCGTTTATCATCAAAATAAAAAAAAATTGGATATTTCGAAATGAAAAACGACGTATATGATGCAACATTACATTACCACTTCATTCATTTAGGATTCTGCATTCGATCTGAAAACGAACAATACAAAGTCAATATATTCAACGGACGTATACTGCTTTCTGGTTGTTACGTGCTATTGTCCATCAGCGGCTACGAAGGCCAACGAACTTCAGACACCGGGACCTTTCTCCCGAGAGTCAAGGTACCTTTGTCCTACTTAAGACATACCTTAAAAGATTCGACGGCATCCCCTTTTTCTTTCAGCCGACATAAGATCCACTGGCCGACATTCAGAATTTCTACTTCTGCATTTCCTGCTGCACGCAGTTAAATTTACGTATCTACGCTTTCTGCATAGCCTTTTTATTTTAAAGTTTTATTTCGTCGAAATGCTTAATGATCACGCACGCATACTCACATAAATAAAAGAATAATTATCAATAATCACTACTGATAATGAAATTGACACAAGCAGTAAAATTATTAATAATGTATTAGAATCGTTAAATTGTATATCTCCAATTTTATGTTTATTTCTGTAACACTTTTTACGCATTTCTTTCTTTTTTGTAAATTATGGCATAAATATTTATTCAGTAAAAAGGAAATTTTATAAAATTTTGAAATGTTTATATCTTTAAATTTGAATATAACAATATAATAAAATTACTTATTGTTAAGGTATACACAATGTTTCACATGCATAATTCAATGCAAAATAATACCCTTAAATCAATTCGTGAAAATTCGAGATTAGACGAAATTTTTAAGCAAAATTGGAATTCCTCGACATTCTGTCATTACGATACCACCAGCCTGTAACGTTCGATAATCCTACATAGTACCGTTGCCGAAACCGGAAGAGATAAACGCTAAGTATTCAATGTCAATGCCACGAAATTGCCCGGGACCTTCGCTACGGAACGGGAAGCACCCGGTATGTGAGAACCAGCGCTTCTTCGGCAGACCTCGCGGTCGCCGTGAAATCGTAGCCAGCAGTTCATTCGAGCAGGAAACCGGATGCGAATGTATCTTTTTATATCCGCGATTCGGGCTTTTAAGCCGAGGTGGCTGCGAAAGAAAGCCACGGAGGGTCATTAAGCTCGCGCCAATTAGCCGTGCGCGGTTATCATCGTATAAATGTGTGATCGCAGCTGAGAAATGCAACAAAGACGCGAGTCCTATCTGCACGAGGATCTAACCCGAGCCCCTCGAGATCCAATTAAACAAATCGACTCGTCAGATCGTACCGCCGGGCACCACGAAGAAGAACTTGCCTGCTTAAGGAAGGCAAGATCGCTGCGCTTTACGAGCGCGCGCGCTCAAGGTTTATCCGCGAGTTAATTAAACCCGAGGAATACGTGTTACGTAATTACGTGTACGCCGACTAGCGTCTTCCGGTTTGCGGTGGAAACACCGTCTGTTTTGTCACACATAATTGTCACGATCGACGTGGCGTGAAACGAGATTATCCGGTTCCAATGGAATTATAGTATAGCGTCAAGGTCTAAGCTCGTTGAAAATTATAACCGACTTTAATCTGTTGGCTCACGATCAGTCTCAAAATAACAGAGGTCATTATATGTGTGTAACGCATGTGTATATGTATCTCAAAATCCCACTTAAACCGGTCTTCTAACTCGTACTTGACCAATTGTTCAAACTCAAGGTATCTTTCTTTTCATTTTAAAACTGGTTAATATTTACACATATACATTTATATACGTGTATATGACGTATCCCTTTTACTAATGTCGAGCGTGATTTAAACGGTCAAAATCATCTTTTGGCCAAATCTCAATTCCCCGTCACGAAGACGTTCTATTACTCAATCTGCTTATACAACGCCGCGATATACCGTTAGTCGATCAAAGTGGAAAAAAAATGGAAAAAATGTCTAACAGCGTACCGACCTTCAAACGGGTCTCAAGAGTCTGACGGACTTGGAAGTCGAAAGGTTTCGCGTGAAAGTCAAGGCCAGCCAGTTGCAAGTTGCACGCTTCATCACGTATAGACGGATTTTATTATTATTATTATTATTATTATTATTATTATTATTGCAATTTTACACGTGCGGATTTACAGGCACGTTCAGTGAAAGCGAATCGTCGATCACTTTTGCGAAAATTGTTCTGTCCGTTTACCTTTCTCGGGTGAATATTAACACGATTATAAACGGTTCCCCGTCGAGCGATTGCACGAAGAAGGTGCTCTCGATTGATACATGTTAAGAGAAATGACATACAATCGTTTGTAATGATGGCGTAAATTATGCCTTGATTGATAATTTGTAATTTCACTTCATGGTTTCGTTTTCTTGAAAGTGCGGAATTCGTGCAAGAGAATAATTGCATATTAGGAGAAATATGAGTGAAAGTCATCAAAAGCAATATTTTTCGAAAATATATAACATTTTTATAAAATATCAACAATCTTTTGGCCTAAAAGTTATATGCATTAAAATATTTACGATACGATAATATGTTTTCGCTCGTCTTGTAAATTGTACATAAAGATATCTTTTGAAATTTATTTAGCAAATCTATATTTTGATACGCTCAAATATAAATAGTATTAAAAATTTCGTACGTGTCTCAATTTTATGACGTTGATTAATGTTTCTGGATGAAATAAAGAATGCGCTTTTATAAAATCTGTATGAATATGTATTTCAAATGACAGTTTATTTATCATGTAATTTAGCAGAATTAAATTTTCTACAAATATTCATGAGTCTACTAAACGCTCATAATTATTAATGCCATTTTTCAAGAATATTCAATAGAAGAAATATGCTTGTAAAAGTTTTAAATCAAAAGGAGAGGGTTTTAAACATCGTCGAAAATTCCGCCTTGTATCTCCTTCAGATTGTTCTCGTAGATGTACAAGCTGGTGCCAAAGGCAGTATTAAGACCATGAAGAGCGCCGTTTTCCAGCTTCTGGAAGGGATTCTTGGATATGTCTAAAATATAAAGACTTCCTAAATTTTTGCAAGCGCCCTTACGAATCTCGGATATTTTATTTTCTGAGAGCCAGAGACGCCTTAACCGATTCAAGCCTTCATAGCTATCACCCTCGATGGTCGTCAGAGTGTTGTTGTTCAAATACAGATCCCTCAGAGTAGGCAGGTTGAAGGCACCGCGCTGTATACTAGAGATTCTGTTTCCGGTCAAAGATAAAGTGGATGTCGGAGTTTGAACGAAATTACCCTCCTCGAGAATATCGATGTCATTATAATCGAGATGCAGGGAGTCGACGGATTGCGCTAGATCAGTAAATGTGGCCTTGGCTATCTTGTTATTGGCAAGATTCAATTGCTTCAGACCAGTCAACTCGGCAAGGGTGCCCTTTCGCAGATCACGTATAGAATTGTGGCGAAGGTCGAGCGTGTGCAGCGTCGTCAAGCCTCTGAAAGCTCTCGGTTCGATCGTCTTCATATCATTCCTTGCCAGTGTTAATGATAGCAAGGACTCTAAACCTTGGAAGACATCGTTCTTCAATTCTTCGATTTTGTTATCGTCTAGATATAAGTAGTTCAAACGGAGGAGCTTGGAGAACGCACCGTCGGGGATAGAGATTATGTGATTTTCGTTCGCCAGAAACACGGTCAGGGTATCCGGCAGACTGGAAACGAAGTTCAGATTCTCCAGCTTATTACCAGTGAGATACAATTCGCGTAGATTCGTCTTCGTGAACGCGCTCTCTTCGATATCCTCGATCAAATTGTTCCTCAAGTTGAGCACACGCAGGTGATCGTTTTCAATCACCTGACTCCAGATCCTGCCTATCTTATTCCCCTGGAAGTTTACATATGTCAGACTGGACGGCAGATTATTCAGTGTTTCCTTCGTGATCTCGGTGATTTCATTATTCGACAGATCCAACGAAGCGATCGGCAGAGATTGCAGTCGATACCAATCTTCCTGGAAGCCCTTGATGCCCAGCTCGACGAGACTTACTTGCAGCGCGCTATCGACTGGCACTTGAACGCATCCGTCAGCGAGTTCCTCGTCCTTCAGAAGAATCTTCAATGATGTCACGATACCATCGGACTTGCAGATTTTCAATCGAGTGTGCTCGCTAAGAGTTTCAACGCTCTTTTGATCCTCAGCTGGCTTCGTCGTGGCTACCTCAGTCTTGTCGACTTTCTGCTCCTTCACTTCGTGCTCCTTTTCCTGATCGTGCATCGCCGCCAGTCGCTTTACCTCCTCGGTATCTTTAAGGAAAGAATTAGCAAATGCGCCTGTGCTGATGCTCCAGAGAATATTTCCATCGGTGAGAATTTTCACGGACTTGGTGAGACCAAACAGGTGGCCTCTTCCAAAGTGTCTGATAGGGTTTCGAGAGATATTCAACAGCTGCAGATTTTCCAAGCCGATAAACAGATTTCGGACATTCGATATTTGATTGTTCGATAACGATAGGCTCTTCAATTTTGTCAGATTGGAGAAGACAAAGTCCGGCAGAGAAGTTAACGAATTGTTGGCAAGTACGAGAGACTCCACGTCAAGTACATTGTCGAAGGCATTTTTCTCCAGTGCGTGAAGACCCGGAAGGCCCGATAAATTCAATTTCGTACGATCGGAATTTCCGACGAAACGAACATCTTTCAGGACGCCGTTATCGATGTTTACGATTAAATTCTTTGATGTTTCTGTTTCACTGATGTTTCCAACTTCTACAGGTATGCTTGCCGCTAGAGGTAGCAAACATATGATGAGAGACAGCATCGTCCTAAAAACAACTAATAAATTTTTTTCTACAAACTGAAAATTCTCACGTTTTAATACTATTAGATATTAATTCATGTTTACAATGTCAATAACTTAATAATAATGGTAACTGAATCATACAAATTCTAAAAATGATACATATGTTGTTAATATTAATATTTTAATAGAGCATATATATATATATTAGTGATAATTTACGCACGCACAAAGAGTAGATAAAGATAATTCAAGTGTTACCTTTGCAATTTCATTATTTTCAAATCTTTTTTTATCTTTTTTCAGAATAAACGGAAGCTATATGATAATTAAAAAGTATTCAGTACTCGTTAAATATATTAGCTTTAGTTTTATCCTGTTATAATCACGATAATATGTGAGAAACTTCAAGACGTTGATTAGGACTCCACACTGATAGCCCAAGAAATTCTACGGTAGACTCATCAAAGAATCCCACGGTTCTCTTGGGACTATTTTGCGACACTCCTCATGATAGACGACTCTCGCGTACGATCATAATTACAACGATCGTGATAAACGACGCCTCAGATTATTCTCCGAAACTTATGTCAGATGTTAAAGAAAACCGGTTGCGCGACTCGGGATGCATAAATTACATAATTCGTGATATTTTCCGATAATTTCCGGAAGAGCAAGCATTCCAATGACGTCGATAAGCAATTCCCGACATTACTAATACAAATTACAATTTTGCAAGAATGTTACCAATCCATCAAGATTACAAGATTCAAGTTATAGCGAAGTTATAGCGTACAAAAAATTGAAGCGCGAAAATAGATCATCTTCTTCAAGGTTTATTTTAAACACATAAAATCGTGTTAACACTTAAAGCTCATTATAAACTTGAAATTACATTAGGGATCTATTTTAAATACAAAATTACACTCTAAAGTGACCTCTATATAAATTGCGGACACTCCGTTTTTACTCTTTAAACTCTTCGTGCAACAGTCGCCGTTGTTCTTTTTGTGGTTAATGCATCGTGGAAACTTCAGTTAACGTGAATCACGTCGTTATAGAACATTCGCGTAAGAACATGTTCCACTTACCGATCAATCGGCTAAGCCACAGAAAGCCACGGAAGTTTCGCTGAAGATTCCTCCTGTGCCTTCGGACGCAGACAGACAAAGACTGCCTGCGTTTCTATTCCTGGCGGACAACGCGTGGCGAGATTCCTCAGGACGAGGTAATCACGAAAACAGGTCTTGCAAGGCCTTTATAGTCGAATCTCGTGCGTGTACAGATTCCTAGATGCGTATGTAAAAGACGGGCGTCCTCAGTAGGCGATCCTGTGCCAAAAAAAGAGGATAGATATCCTTACCTGGAATCGCCCACGGCAATTTGCTTTTTAAGCCCGTCAACACCCGAGTCCTACGATGTATTCGCTGTCGAGAATCGAAGAAGAAAATAACAGGCACGAGCCGTATAGTACGATCCTACCCGAATTAAATCACTTCGTCACGCGTTAATCGACGTCGAGGATTTCTCGGGGAATTAGAATTCGGTTTTGTGAATAGCCCAATCATTGTTGTTAGCGCGTGCCATGTCGAACAATTCTTTTTATGTCTGTCGTCTCTTCAACAAATCATCAACATCCGGGAATATTTTTTGCTTAAAAATCGTGAACCAAGAGCGCTGTGTTACGTCGCTCCAGTCAATTATCACGCGACAAGAAACATCGAGTCTGTTTTTGATTCAGAGTTTTGTACTCAGATAAACAATTTAACATAGAAATAAAAGTCGAGTTATGCATTAATTAAATTTAATACACTAAAATTTGATGGCTATTTTATTTAATGTCCCAGGTGAAAGATTCCATCTTATTTTAATTTTACATGGAAAAGGATTCGCTGATTGTATTCAGTACATTATAAATACATTATGTATTAATATCGCTGCAAATAATGATGATAATAATATCGAGTGTTCGCCGGTAGCATTAGAATACAATAATGCACTGGTATACGATCTTAATCGAAGATTCGATGAAGCACGACCGCGATCGCTGAACCGCTGAACCGCGACTGACAAAGGAATCAATAAAGTGTTTTAAATCTAATTGATCTAAAAACCATCAAAAATCAATAGCGATTAATTAACAATAATTTAACAAATATTAAATTTAATTAAAATAATTAGAGTCTTGGCATTTTTTAAAACCATATTTAAATGCTTCTTTAAAACCGGTTTTACGAATTCTTAATTTCTTCTAATTCTTTTTAACAAGATATATTATATTTATTTATGAGTACGAGATTTTAAGTCACAAAACCGTAAAGGATTATGAAATATTGAAATTTACTGTTGCGTGCACATTTAAGACGCATAATATTTCCTCTGCGAATATGTTAGATAATATATTTATCTAACTCCATATATATGCGCGCATTTCCCTATACTTTATGCACGCGTACACGACATTTCTCTCAAGATGAATGAAGCTCCCGTGCACAAATTGCCACATATCACGTGAGAGATTTAGTTTCCAAAGGTGGCATTCTTGGAAATGCATCAAGCTCGATGATGCTTGATAAAGGAGGCTTGTGTGCCATTCGATGAACCAAATACCACTAAACTGGCTACCGGCTGATCCGGTATTTCGCGCGAACGCACATCGAGAGCTCGCGACGCGACGTCGCAGCGTCGTAAAGTTCGATCGGCGGCGGCGCGACCGGTTCGATCTCCCACACATCACGCTTCACGCTTTCCCACAGAACGCGTTCTCGCGCGAGATAAATTTTACCTGCTTAGCCGAACGATGGAGAGCTCTGCGCCGCTAATTTCTAATGTTCGTGATCATGAGACGGGAAGGAGAGGGCCCTTTTGCCTCTCGCGGCACAACCAGCCGCCAGGAGGTCGTCGTACTTCCGGAAACTAGCTCGTACCTTCCGCTGTGAGAACCACTGGATTCGTTGGATCATGGTTATTACGCGAGTATAAGAGCGCGGCCGTTCGTATACCAACGCGCGGGTCCGTACTTCTCTCACGGTTCCATTCACAAAAAACCAGCCGGCCGATACGGCTCACGTGCGTTCAGTTAATTAAGTTTGCACACGTGTTGCTCACCGACAGTGTCGAAGGTTGAAGCGTTATCTCGCATACGTTAATCCGCGAGTGTAACCGCGCTCTCTGAGCGATCACGCATTACATTTTTTTCCCGTATGCCATTACTTCGAGGTGCCTTCTTCGGAGTAAGAATACTCGTTTCCGCAACGATTCGGCCTTGAACTTGTCTTTGCAGAATAAAGCCGCTACCATTTCATTCCAGTCACAGAAAAAAAAAATACCACTTAGATACGGAAATAATAAATTCTGCAATAGAAGCTCTAAGATATATAAAAAATATAATTATGTACAAAGCATCATCTTATAATGCTACATTTTTTCTAAATATTTCTTTTAATCTATAATTTCAGCTTTTATTACATATTTTTCGATATTATTCATCATACATTTTCTAGTCGACGTAACATTTGCCAAGATTTATCACGTCGTTCATGAATATTATTCTGCCTAAATATTCAATCAAATCGTATAATGATAGAGATTTCTTATATCCGTTATAATCACAAATTACAATAACGGATGTAAGAAGAGAAAATTTCTCAACGCCTGCAGTTTCAGGCACCGATTATCTAGCGCATAATCGCGATGAGATGTGTTATTTCCAATTTATTCCTATAAGAAGAAACATAGTTCTTAATTTTCGAAATTAATATTCCACGGATCACGAAACCTAAAGGTGTCAGCGTATCCTCGCGCAAATTGCGCCTGACGCTAATTAACCGCATGTAAATTTATGTTAATCTTCGCTTCGAGCTGAATAAATTAGGTAAAATGTATAAAGATCCCTACAATTTTCTTTATTAATATGAACAGAATAATATAAATGATAAGAAAGATAGGAAAAATTCTTCCTGTCCTGGGATTATTCCGATATAATGGTGTCAAATAATTAGCATCCTTAATCTCGGCCATGCTGTGATAAAATAGGTGACAGGGCATAATAATTACATTAATAATACAAATCTTATCGGTTTTATATTAATAAACGACATTTTTAGATGACAAAATTGTTCTTGTTCGCTTCTAAAATAATTTTGCAACAGCACGTACATAAGTCACATACACAATATACGTTGCGCAATGCAATTTTCATTTGGAAAGTAGTAAAATCTCCGCAAATAAAAAAACACTCCGAGATTTGAAAGATATACAATGAGTCAAACATGCAAAGGTGTGACGAGTTAATCTCCTTTTCAGGATTCTTTATCGGAAAATATGAGAACTGTAAAGTTGCGTATAGCACTTCCCAACAATTATCGGTCGAATAATTATGCATGAGGCGCCAAGTCATAATACCTAATTGAATTGTACGCAACGGCGTACAATTGAACCAAAGTAATAATATCATACATGCGAATGCCGGCCTTGCATTGTTGCCTAGGTGTGCGCGGTAATGTAAAAGAACAGCGTGCCATTGTTTCGAAGATTTCTTTGATTGCAATCTCATTCGATATTGATGCGGCCGTACTAATCGCTTGAATACGAAATTCTATGCAGTTTCTAAGGGTTCTAATTCTTTTCCTGCCATTGTAATTTATTAAAAACAGGAAATAAAGTGAGAGCTCAAAGGTATTGAGCATGCAAAGTGTGAGGATATGAAAATATGAATATATTACAGACTGATTTTTTTTTATATAGAAACTTTTGCGTGTTTCCGTTACTCAAATCGACTGGAAACTTTATACAAAAATTTTCTTCATTAAAGAAATACAACTAATTAATACTCATTTATTTAAAATAGAAGTAAAATGCGCTGATTATATTTTGTTTTCATCTTTACTAATTTTTACACAAAGTCAGTATTATGTAGAAACATTGATATTATCTAATAATACCAATGTACATACAACAAATATATCATAAACTACACTCTTACTCTTTTACTAGAAAGACAGTATTTTTTCTATAAATAAATAATTTGCATTTGTACATTTTTTTCTGAAATAAAAGCGATGATTACATCTTGATATAATCATGTCATTTAATTAAAAATAATAATTTTAGTTCAGATTATTTTATTTTTGTTCTAACAGAATTAATAGAGCATCAATTCCATAAACTCATCTCTTTATGTTTATGTTTATAGTTAATCTTAGAGCTATAGACCTCGAAAAAAAGCTGAATATATAAAATATAAGATAATTCTATGATAACCTTATTGATAAGGAGTAATTACAAAATTACCTTGAACAAGATGACGTTATATTAATTATTGTAGTATTGCAGCTTAGTTTCAAGTTAATCATTAAATTCTTTTCTGCTTTATATTTTCGGATATTGACTATTTTGTAATATTTATTATATATTTATCATGCTACACTCAATGCGGATATCAAAAAAAATATATAAAAAATAGACTACGTGCGACAACATGCATTTTCGTGGTACAAGCTCTTAAGTTTTCAAATATTACGAAACAAATTACATCTCATATTCTAAATGCATACTCATGTACTTTTATGACGTCTGCAAAAGCATAATGTTCGTATTATAAAGAAGCTAATATTTAATTTCCATTTTTAAGAATTATCAATATTAGTTTTGGAGATTTCTTTATATTATTGACGTATCTTTTTATACGATTTTTTTAAGTTCAAACAATCTGTCGGCTCGAGTTTAATTTAAAAGAACGCGGAAGAGAATCCGCGTACATAATTTTTCTCAAAAAGATTCTTGTCTCTTTTTTTCTTCTTCTTTATTATATTTACTAATTTGATAATCAGTGCGATTCGACGTATACATTAACATTTTATAAGATCTTCGATCATTAAATTATTGGCTTTAATGGAATGCAATTCGGTTTGTGTTACTTTCATGAGAATTTCTATCCGATCGCTATGGCTAATAAATGCAGCAGCGGGCACTAAATCATCGCTTGGAAGAGTGCGTGTCTCATTAAATGTAGCTAATGCGCGTAATATATGTGTACCGATAGGAAACTCATTTTATTGACTCGTTTAAAACTGTTATGATAAATTTGACCGCGACCATCTGGAAGCCTGTGCCGCTGCATTTAAATTTCTTCCGCTTTAGAATATCATTACCTTAAAATTATTCCTGCGTTACGTTACGTCTTCGTACATGGCATGTAGTTAATAAACATTAACTATTAGTGGCTAATGTTTATTAATAAATTTTTGCATTAAGAAAAAATGTTCAACATCATTATTAGTTAAAATGTTTCTTAAAACTTAAAATGATTCATGCAAGTTGCTATATAAGGATTAATATTAAGATTTACATTTAACATCCAGCCAACGTGAATTTATGGCACTTTATTTAAAATTTATATTATTTTTTTAAATTAACTCTTATCTCTCTCTTCTCTCTTTGCCGCGTTTTATCCAACAGTTGAAAGTGCAAAACAAAAATGTGTAATCGTGTCTTTTCCTATAAAATTTATATTTACTAGCACTACAGGCGCGCGCTTCGCGCGCGCTATTTAACGCTTCTTACTATAATTACACATCAACCTCAATACACACAACTGTCAAAATGCAATGACAGCCGCTTACACGAAGTAAGCACAGCGAGACAACCAATTGGCATCGCGGAAAAGCGACGACAATAAATTTCGAGAAATGCGAGTAATCGGCTTTAAATGCACTTTTTTAGATAGGATTTTTTCTCAATTTTAATTTGTCCGTTGAATTATTTTATCCGCATTAATTTATATGGATCAAATCTACAAAGGATCTACATATTTGAGAAAAACATTACAAAAAACAGTTTATTTCAGATTCTTTCTATAACGTGCAAGTTTATATTAATTTTATAACAAAAAAAAACAAAAAAAGTAATAGATATGTGAAAAATACGTTGTTCGGTTTCAAAGAGAGACTTAACTTTAACTTAAAAATTTAAACTGAAATTGTGCTCTAAAATAACTTCTTATCTTTATCATATCTTATGCAGTCTCTTGCGCAAAAACAGATATGCATAGTACTGCTGTACATACATATATAGAATTTAAGCTTTATTATGTGTTCACGTTTCGAAAAGAGGACGCTTGCAAGAGTCAGTGGTTAAAAGTCCGATCACCTTAATTTAATCCCGAAAACCGAACGCTTCTTCCCTTCACTTGACGCGCAGTGGAAGCGGCTCCGGAACCGGGGGGTGGGGGGAGGGGACCCAGTGGGATGGCAGGCACGGCGAATGTGGAGTAGAATCGCGGCATTACGTGCCACCGAGTAACGGAGCGCGGACGCGGAATAGAGCGTATCGCGTGTCGTCTCCGTATTTCGCGTCCACGCGGCACCGAGGCTCCGAAACCGAGGCGAAGAAAAGCGGCAGTCGCGTGTCGACCAGCGGACAGGCCGGTGCAACGTCGAGCGACGAGCGCGGATGCCTCTCATCCTTCTGCATCATCTCACGAGCGCGCGGCTGCACGTTCGTCGAGAGACCGATGACTGAAAAAATCCGCGGAGACGGCCGCCGCACGCGCGTTTCGACACCCGGAATCCGCATGAATCTCCGATCCCCGGCGCCGCCGTTCGATTCGAACGAAATTTCATTCGATGGGTCCACGATGTCGTAAAGTTGCTCTCAGAGGCGCGCTGAACAAGATCGATCGGCTCGCCGATCGAGGATGTTGACCTGGTAGCGGGTGTTGATCGACAGGAAAATCGCTCGCTTGCGGGAATCCAACGGCTGACGTTCGCGTGCAGCTGTCGGCGAGCGTTAACGTTCAACATCGATAAACGTTTTTTCGACCGTTGTCGTCGTCGTCGTCGTCGTCGTCGTCATTCAGCAGTGATTCAGTGAATGGACTTTATGAGTGACCGTTTTCAAAGCTCGCGGGCAGCATCCGCTGAAAAAAGACACGAGTGCTCGGTGACGACAGATCATCCTCCGATGGATCGTACGTGACCAACGCAAACTCGTGGGATATCGTTCGATCGTCGCCAAGAAGAATATCCTGTAAAAAAAAGGCCGGATTTCGAAAGGAGTGGCAGGATGCCGAAGGAGAACATGTGGCGGCAGAGGAGAGTGCCCGTTCCCAAGAGGTAAGGAGGCTATCTCGCGGGACGCGATTAACCGCGGCGTTAAAGGCGCCTAATTACGCGCGTGCGATTAACATCTTCTACGATGTCATCAATATTTATCTGCGCGTAGAGCATGAGAGTGCACGAAGGGATACCGTATCTCGCCGGGGTATCCTCTATAACGAGCCGAGGTATTTAACCGTTAAGCATGCTGGTGACTCAATCTAGCCAACGATCATCCACCTTCTCGCCGGTCGAGCGCGCCGCTTTTCTATGATTTTAATCTTCTTCCCGTAACACTCGATTTTAAGACTGTACTGTACTGACTGTGCTGCACGTAAAAGTATTTAAGTAAATTAACAAAACGTAAAGAATATCATCTTTCTTCTATTTTCTAATTCATTACAAAAGCACAAGTTTTTTTTTTAACAATAGATATATAATTACTTTTTGATGGGCAATTATAACATATTTAAAAATTATACATTTGAGAGAGGGAGACAGAGATAGGCAGGGGGGGGGGGAGAAAGGAAAAAAAGAGAAGAGAGTTTAAAGGAATATTATTGAATTTTTAAATCGTTCTACACACAATCTTTCTCTCAAAGATGGGACATTGACCCCGTTAACGAATAAAATGGAGAAGAAAGTAAGAATATAAAATAGGATATAAATTTCAGACAGTAAGTTATGTGATTCTGATATCTTTCAGAAAAGACATGTGAATTTCGTATAAGCGATGATCATTTAATTTATGCATCGCTGAATTGCATATAAGATTTAAAAAAATATACATATAAGCATAATGGACGTAAACTAGAAACCAAATGATTAGTTTTACAAATCGCATCTATAACGAATATCTCGCATTCTTATCTTTATTTCCAGGAATAAAATGTAATTACATTATTAATATTACATTAGTATTCACCTAATTTAAGTGCGTTAGCCTTAATTATATTAGTGCAATGCGGAGTATTTTACTACCGTAATTTTAGCGTAAATTTATAATTGTTGCTATTGCTTTAAATATTATACGAGATATAAATTTGCGTTTCCCTTAAAAAAGTGTCCAAAAAATTAATTTTGAAAAAATATATTTTGAACGAAAAAATGATTGAACTTTCCTATACTACCAATAACGGACTATCCTAGATAAGTCGTACTTACTTTGTCACAGAAAATGCGAGAAAGTTGGTGACAGCAAGAAATACTTTATTTTAACATTCCGACGTTCTTTTATCAGTCATAAAAACGCTACACGATGGACGGTCGTGACGTAAGCGATCATGACTTTACTTAAGATTCTATTTCGCCTCATGAATATGTCATTACTTTAGGAAATATAAAGTTAACAGCGAAAAATGCATATACCACCAAACATTGCCAATCGCGTTCAGACATGCACGTCGTCGGGATCAGGTCGAGATAACGAGTTAAAGGGGATTCTCGCGATGAGCTAGGCATGTGACAAATCGATTCATCACGGTAGAATAATGCGGACCGCGCGAGAGAATCGTGAGTGGTCGATTCCCGGGTGCTCCATGTCCTATGCAAATGCATGGTTTGTCGGCCTGCGATTTCTTCGTGCGATTGACCCCCTCAAGCGCGCGTGAAGTCATAAGTCACAAACGAAGTTGGTGGTCTACATAGAATGCGGTAAATAGGACTCCTTTGATAGCTCTAGAAGTGACACTTTGTGCCACTACTTTCAATATTTATCAACTGACTTTGTAATAAAGAATTTAATTAAATTTATTAAATTTATAATTATATTAGATAAAATAGAAATTAATATATATAGAAAATGGTAGTGATTTGAAATTAATTAATTGAGAAACAAGATCGTCTTATCTATTTATACAAGATTATAGATAATTTACAATATTGTTTAGAATTATATAATTTTTTATCACGGACTTTTTTGCGGGATATCTATAACGCGTGCAATGCGACAATTTCAATTTTTTATCAAATTCTACGAAATTTACCAAAGAAACATATTCCACTTCAATAAACGTTAAAAAATTTCTTATCTTCTAATTTCACATTTTTTGTTTAGTGCAATCGATGAGACATGACCTTTTTCGAATGATCAAACAAGTTGCCCATGAATTGTAAATTTGCTATGAATTGTAAATTTTGCAATTTACACTAGGAATTATCATGCATACGCGATAAACACCGTCATTCCGCATCCCTCATTTATCTCATGTTAATACAGTTGATAATTACGAATTCTGCTAGGTGAGTGATGAACCATCGTGACGTTTGCAAGAATGCAGGTCCATTTGTCTCGTTTCTGCGGCTCGTCCCGCGTGATGAATTTTGCTGCCGGAGCGAGAAAACCCCGCGTATTCGCGATAATGAATCTCCACCATCTATAAATAAAAGTTATGAGGCCCGTTGCGTAAATGAGGCAAGCAACAGAGGCATCGAAGTGCGTGATGCGGGATTGCGGGGAGGTGTCACACTGCTGTATAAAATGGAGTAAGGGTTCCTGGATGGCCTCCTCGCGTATCAAAACTATCATTATCGGCCGCTTCTCTCGCCACGTGGAATCCCGTCTGCACGCACTTCCGACTTCTCCGTGACGATATCAAGCGCGTTCACCGCGAACGCACTTGAGCGGGTACAACGCAATTAAGAGTGACTATGATAATGCGCGTTAAGTGGCCGTATAGGAGATTACCTGCGCCATTCAAGAATATTTCCATTATGGAGAAACAGCCTCTCCCGTATCAGCAGATAGATAGCAAGCTGTATGTCAAGCATAAAATCTGATTTAATAAAGTATATGCATAATGTCAGAGGGCATGTCTGTTTAAGTATAGAAAAAATCGCGAATTAACATGGGTCGGACGTACGTGCGCGCGTATAATTTCTTACCTATTAACTCTGAATATATGTGCAGATGCAGAAGTTTTTCCGCGCAACGCGAGGAGAATCTTCGTTTGAGAGATATCACAGTTGATCGGGACATCCGGTACGTATTTACCAACAAAAGTGCCGGAGAACTCGTTCAACTGGATTGAGATAACGTGCCCCGTAAATAAAAAACTTAATTGAAAACGCATATGTAAATGGAACGATCCGCGCGCGTATGTTTAACTGTTTCTACGTCGTTAAGCATGGTAATGAAGAAAAAAAAAAATTAACGACAAAGTTTTATAAATGCACGGAAAGAACAATTTTGCTGAATCCAGATCTGTAAATAATTTTTGTTCAATAGTCAAAATTATTTTGTGCGAAAGTCAAAATGATTGCTAGAATATCAAAACGTTTTCTAGCAATACAGATCGGAAGAGCACACGT
>NW_012026914.1:404202-462440 GCF_000956235.1 Wasmannia auropunctata | reverse complement strand
AAAGTTCAAAATGATTGCTAGAATATCAAAACGTTTTCTAGCAATACTTATCAGTTTTAACATTCCAACAATTTATTTTGATGATTCAATAAAAAATTAATTTCAGATCTCTTTTTAGTAAAATTTTTAGGTCTTTCAACAAAATCGTTCTGTTCCGTGTGTGCAAAATAATCTGTTACAGATTGAATAAACGTAGGTAGGTACCGAGAACCTATGAAGTGCATTTCGCAGAGCTTTATTGGAATACGGCTTCGGCTGTAGCGGCCGCAATAATTTATCATATACGCGCGCTCGTTAAAGTCAATTGTGGTCGTTGTATTGCAACGAGCAGCATTGTCGGCGGTGCATCGACCGCGATCAAAAGTTGCATTGCAATTTCAGCACGAATCTCCGCGCGCTGCCTCGCGGCTTTGTTGCGTTCTGCCAATGTTACCACGATCCATTACGAAAGATTAAAACAAAACGCAGGATCATCTCTCTCCCATAATCGTCAACATTTTCTATGCCGTATCGGAATGTAGAATCTGAGAAAAACACGTATTTGAAAAATTTAATGAAATCAACAGTACGATCGAAAGAAATTTGCACACATCTGAATGCGCTGAGTTCTTCAGACACGTTTTATTTTCTCTTTCCTGTTTCTCATGCTAGAATAATAATTGTAAACAAATAACAATCGGTTCCCGCAATTATATTTATAGTAATCTATAATGAATACGATGTATTTATATGCTATACAGTATAATAAAATTCCAATATAAATATAATATATCTAACATTAAGGGAAAATTGTTTTCTCCTTTCTTTCTTACGGAAGCACATTTGCCTGAGATTAGAAGATTATCGTGGCAGTTTATTACCTCATTTATCACTTTGATAAATCTTGTAATCTACAATTTTATAAATTAGGCCACAATAATATCAGACTGTCTGACCCGTAGACCTCTTTAATTAACGGCACGTATTCGCGCATTGGAATAGGAATTCCTAACTCTCGCACATTTTTGCCATTGGTACTCGATGGCACATTTCGCGAACCGAATACCTACACGCGACGTTCTCACCGCGCGGGACAATCGGATTTCCAGATACACGTTCGCCATTATGTACACGAGGCGTATGTACACGGTGCCCCTGTATGTACCCCGTTACGGTATATATAAACGCGTTCCTAAGAGCTTACGGTTCCCTTCTCTCCGTGTGTCGTTGACACTGCGTCCGCCAGAACGATACCGTTCGTTTCTCGCTTTTCCCTCGAGTAGATCTGCTTACGTTTCGCTGATAAGCCCGGAAGAGCCGCGATGGAATACCGGAGAACGTCCTTGTATATCCTCGAGGAAACTAGCGGCATCGGCGCGACGAATTACGGCGAAAGATAGTGATTTGCGCATACATACAAATTACTGGAATCAAATTATAGATAATTTTAGAAATTATAGATATTCCTGTAACTCACACGTGAAAAAATTTAATACATGATGTATATGAATAATTTCTCATTTCGTTTTTTAAGAAAAGCACTTTATAAAGAAGAATTTTATTAAGTGCAGAAACTCAAAAGTTTGACTCGGAATGTTTCAATTTAAAATTCTATATGAATGATTTAAAAATGAGATATATGAATAATGAGAAATACATATATATAGTACTGCTTTTTGTTTATTTGCTTGTTTTTTTTTGTTAAATTTTATAACACTATGTATGTTGCACATTTAATTCAAATGTTCAACTTAAAAAATATAACGATGCGATACGTATGTAGCAATTAATTTTTTTACAAAATTAATAAAATCTATATTTTAACTTATTTCGTCTTTTCTTGTGTAAAAATATCTCGTTTTTCAAATTATGATCTGACCTTAATTGTTAAATCGCGAGAACGTACACTAACTGCTATTGTATTTTAATGCAGTAAAAATCTCTATGTTGCATTTGTTTCGGAAAAATTTCGGGGATATTCCCACGAAACGATTTCCCTACGAAATACTCAGCATTTCGCACGGTTAATGTCAAGGAAATTCCTAATGAGACGTTAGTAGACCGTAAAGACATAACTTCTTCTTGTGCTTAATTAAAAGGTCATTAAACGTTCGAAAACTGATATTCTAATTCCTTAAATTGTACATATTGAATGGTATGTAAATATAAACACAGAAAAACTAAATAAATTTCATCAAATTTTGCAAATTTATAAACCTGATTTAACCACAAGTATATGGCTGATATACATATATTGTGTGTATATCATTCGAAAGAAACCACGCTCATTTATTATTCAAGGGATACTTACAGGTTTCAGTTAAGCCTTTAAATCAGATATCAGCAACCTTCTCTAGTAAACCTTCATTGCAAATCGTATACGACTTACAATTTTAATGAAGTGCTTGCAGGACATGAAAGGATCGCGCAAGGACAGAAGCAAAGTAAGACATAATGACAGCGTGGTTAAATCACGCATAAAATCTCTATCTGAGAAATTGAAGAAGACACTGACAAATGTGGCGTGAATAATACGAAATCGTCAAGATGCATAATTATGTAATTAAATATAAATTACACTATTTATTTCTTGTCTCAGAAATTTTTATACACGGTGCTAATCATCCAGAAACTAGGATTCAGTTATTCCAATATCTTTTTTTAGCTAGAAATTACAAATATTTTCTGGAAAATTATTCGATTCCCACACACTAATGACAAAAGTAAGCGACCGTTCAATGACAGTGCAATCACCTTTCAAGCTGCGATTATTCATGGAATTGAATCACAATGGGAAATATAAGAATAGAACGTCAACATTAAAAGTATTAATGCAATCTCAAATGTAATTTCGAAGAATCAATGTACAACTCTATCCATAATTGTTTCACACAAAGTATACAAAATTGATATGAAAGTAATGATAATGAAGAGATTCAGTTCTTTCTCTCTCCTAGTTATAACCTCAATAATTTTACTTTAGTATTATTTAATAATTTAATCATTTTCATATTTTAATTTACTGATTACTCATAAATAATAAAAAAATTGATACAATATCTTATGTAATATTATTATAAATAATAGAGATCTTTATTATAATAACATTCAGTTATTTTCCATGCAATAACTTAAGTGTAATCCAAAATGAGGATTAGATCGTATACATACAACTGATGCAGCTGTATCAAATTGCAGGATAGACATCAAAGTTGTATGTAGGACGATTACATGGAGTTCTTAACACGGTCGCGTGAGATCGGATACTACACTCGGATCAGAGATTACATAGCGACACGTTCATGGATATTAATGGAAAGAAATGTCGAGACAATTAGCACAGCTTTCATTCCGGGATGGCTCTTTAATCGTGACTCCCGACGTGATTCTTCCAGGTTAATCACTGACGAACAACGCGAGGAAAATCAATTATTTCATTCCGCCCGTGCCTCTTTTGCCGGGTCGTGGATTAGCGGTGAGCCCGATAATAAAGGCGCCTCGCGATTTACTATGCATTGCATCGCGCAATCTTGAAACCTCGTAATCGTGGAAGGAATCGATTACAATGGTCTCGCGTGCGCCGCCTGTATCGCGTTAATGCAACGTTTATTGCATTATTTATGATATACCGTACGAATAACGACTGCTATCACGGAGCGATTCGCGATGCCGTTGCTATTGCCCGCGTGTATTACACAGCTCGTTAAATGGAAGGGCTCGAGGGCAATAATACACTGAGGCCGTAAGCTAATAACGTGTTACAGTACTTTCCTTCACGGCTTTTTACGTTTTGCAATTAATTAGTAACATTTTTATGCCGCACAAGATTCTATCCAAAAGATCTCTCACAAGAGATTTCACATTTCTTGAAGATAATTGTTTTCCTTAAAGATATAGTTTTTCTTTTTTTGAACGGATCATCGTCAGTTTTCAGAAGTTGTCTAAAACGAGAATTCTCCTCACTCAGTTTAGCACATCATTGCTTCGAGTTTTTCAATTTAATTCATATTTATTATGCGAATGTGCGCGATATATGCAAACGATACACCTGTTGCGTCGAAAACCCCCGCGAAATTCAAGCGACCGTCAAGCTTCACGGTCGACGAGTATTCTCCGAGAACCAGGTCATACGAAGAAACATCATCTCCCAGACGCGACGACCAATTACCAGATGGACGGCTTCGCCGTGCCCTGATTCCCTCACTGCCAACCTAGATGACGATCGGCTCGTAATATTTAACTTGCGAAAGGGCTTCTCGGCGTCGCAATTTCCCTCCTCCATGACTGTCACAAATTTAATTCTTCATTGTTTACAAATCGAGCAGATTTGTCGCATAAATAATAGGAGCGGCATCTTGCAACCTCAGAAAAATTACCAATAATGAAACAAACGGATAATATAACACAATTAATATCATATATTTGTAATTTAATAATTATAATAAAATGATATTAATCTATAATTTTTTTTGCTTACAGAACGATCGAGCTGATCGCTTTAGTAGCGATATCTAGTACACTTTTTCTCTTTCTACACACGAGAGATCTACATTCGCGTCTGAAAAAAATGGAAATACGTCTTCAACCGGGTGAGGATGATGTGCTCTCGGCGAATCAGCTCTCATCAGGTAACGAATGCAATAAAAGATGTATAATAAAATCGAGACAAATGTACGACATATTGAATGCAAAAAATCTCTTTTTCTATCTCTCTAGGTATAAGAAATTGAATGATACGCATGCGAGATCTAAAAATAAAATAAATATAAAAACAAGTATATAAACATTATTAAAGAAATTTAATTAAAAATTGAATTATGTAGAGCATATCCCAGCGCATATTCTAAAAAAATCTCGTAATTAATTATCCCACTCAAGCGATAAATAATAAACAAATTACATACAAATAAATAAATAATCTTGAAAAGCAACATTGCAAGAAGTTTATTTCATCTTTTTTTTTAATGTGATGACAAGATTCAAAACCGTTAGAAATGTTAATTGGAAGGAACTAATTATCCATTTAATTACACAAACGTGCGATAATGGGCGCTAGTTTCTCGTCGCCTGAAATTGGACTACATTGGAATTACACTCATGTCGGCCGGTGCGCCATAATAGACACGTTTATACATGCGCTTTTACGTGCTCGTACATATTCCCGGAGGGTGCTGTTGACTTCCCGGTTGAGGAAGGTCAAGGTGTGAGAGAGTGAACGCGCATAGGAGAGTTAAAGATGCTTGTGCACATCTCGCTCACAGAACGCACGTCTGTTCATCGTTAGTACCTAGACATTTCTCATAGTTTCACATTTTTTAAGAATTGCATATGAGTCACATAAAAAATTTATTGGCTAAAATTCTTTTTAGCTTCCGATTATTGCATTAATCGTATATTATATTTTTCGAAATAAAAATGTTTCTTCTCAGTTTACATCTACATATGTAGACAAGCAAATTTAAACTACGAAAGAAAAATGCTTTTGTTTTGTACTGAAATTTTTATTTTAAAAGAGTTAACAACGAATTTGTCAAGGAAATTGTTTTTGTTAGTGTTGTCTATCCTTTCAAATGCGTTCTCTTGTGTGTGTGTGTGTGTGTGTGTGTGTGCACGGACGTTAAGAGAGCGAGATCTCTATCGCTTCAATACTATGCCACATCCATTTCGCGGGATTCGTAACGGTAGCAAGGAACTTCATTCGCTCGCAATCGCAGACTAATTATTCGTGCACCTTCTATCGTTCGCTTTACACGTGGTAATCCGCGTCTTTGCCGCACCGTATTATTCATTACGTTATTGGCTTGCAATTACGTCCGGCGCCGCTTTATTATTTAAAGTGATGCAGGCACGCTGTCTCGAAGCAAACGCGGATTTCTGGTGAGCTCGTTCATGAGATCGAGAGTGCAAAACAACTCGCAGATCGTTCCCGGTATTCGGCTTCTATTACAAATTCGACGAATTACTTGTGCAACAATAGGTACTCTACGAGAGGAATTGCACGCGGTTGTACACTTCCTTATCTTTATCACAAATTTGTCGAATTTTTAATTATCAATCTTTTTTTTTTATTTATGTTCGATTTATATTTTTCATCCTTGATGATTTAAAAAAAGAAAATGTTGAAATATTTTCCAAAATCTAAAAGCAGAGAGAATACATTAATTTACCAACAGACATTTTATGCATATAAAAAATCATTTCTGGTATCGCATAAAATTATCAACAGAATGCTTGTGAATACTCCCGCAAAGCCGTGCGAAAACAGTCTTTACTTTCAATAGTGCCTCTATACGTGAGTTAAAAATGTTATTCGTAGTCTACATAGCAATTTCTTCACTAAAATTCGTCTCTCTTCGGAACACAATGATTAACAATGCATTATGAACGCAGCTCCCAATTATTATAATAACTAGCCGCATTACTTTCTACTAGAAATTTCACAATTGAAAGAGTAAACATCAGCGTCTCGTTTTTGTTAAGCGAAAGTCAGAATGTTTGAATGAACGCATTTGCGTTGCGATCGAAAGGAGCAATACTTTATTCCCGTGGCGAAACTTTAATAAAAAAATTATTCGTAAGCAAGACGCAACGAAAAATCCAACAGTGCTAATTATATCCGTTAAATCTCTGCGAAATAAATGGTCATCGTAAAGATCGACAAATATACATATGTATGTTTTTTACATCAAAGTAAAAATATTTGTTATAATCTTGTAATCACTTATCTAAAATCTAAAATTTCCACAAATACATGACTATATATAAATCTATCTATATGTTCTCGATAAGGAATTCAACAAATATAATTTCGGACAGTACTTTCTTTAAATCAACGTACAGAAAACATGTCGAAATCATTTTACTCTAAAAAAAACTATCAAGGCAATTATGATCATGGTAAGTCGGCGCTGATCGCCGCGACGGGTAGCACGTGAAGCGCGTGAAATCTGTGCGATACTCTTAAAAGCCGTTCACCAGCCGAGAGGAAGAGGCAACCGGGTACACGCGAAAGATAAAGGATGCTCCCCGGAGGCGGAATTGACCGAGCAGTCGAGAGTAGCCACGTCAAAGGGAGGTGAAAGGAAAAACACCGGCGAACGTGAGCGAAAATAAATCAGACGCGTAGTAACGCTCGCGCGCGTTAAAAGGAGAAATGGATTAATCGCTCGCGGCGATATAAATGGCAATGTGAATGGAAATGAAAGTTCAATCACTCATACATACACACATACACCCTATATATATACATATATATATATTAGACCGCGAGGAACTATTTCTGCTATCGAGAAAGATACGCTCGACTCGCAGTGAGGATGGAAAGGGTGAAAAGACGATAGAAAGACGATTGAAGCATGAAAAGCAATTGTCTACATTTAGAAAACAGTTATTCAATGAGATGTGCTCCATCCATAAGAAATGGCGTTTTTTTTGCTAATAACGACAACTATCCGTAACGAGAAATTTTCTTATTCCAGTGAATAAGAGCATAACAGGGAATGGGACTGGACGAAAGAACATTAGCTTATAGAATCTCGACCAGTGATAAGTAAGCCGGTACCATCCTATCGGCATATATTCTTGAATATATATCGCATAACTATAATTTATAACATACGTAATCTATAATGTACGTAATGTATACTGTAGTATTTTCGTATGCGACGTTTTGCGAAAATAAGGCCCCTGTATAATAAAGGGATGAAATAGTGATTCGTTACCTCGCGAAAATAAAATGGATTAACGAGGTGCCTTCTCACTTCTTTGTGAAGATGCGTTCGCACCTTCGTGGTTCACCCTGGCTCGATGTTATCGTAGCTCGCAACAGCTCGTAATACGTCCGCGAGGAATGTGCAATGTCCGGCCCCTTCGCGCGCGCAAGATCGAGATCGAGGATGATCTATGGAGTGCCGTCATTCGTGGAAACACTTGCGTGATTCAATAAAAATTCAAAACTATGATACAAGCGCGGTGAATAATCTTTGTACATATATGGCCTTCTTACATATTTTTTTATAATTTTTTAATACAAAAAATATATATTATTTAATAGAAAATTTAAAATACTTTAAAATTAAAAAAAATTAATTTAATTAATAAATAACAAAAAATTACACATTTCTTCTTATCATTAAACCATTAAGAACATCATTAAGAACTCTTTCTTATCCTGATTAATATATTGATTTTTAATAGCTTACGTGATATTGTATACGAATTAAACTACTAATTTTGTTGAAGCGCATAATCAATCTTTGTAAAATTCTAACGAAACAAAATTCTCCTTAAACTATTGAGGTAATCACTAATTTCTTTATTCTAATCGTGTTCTTTAAACAGGATTTTGCAGGCAGATCTCGTAGCCTACTTCCTTGTTCGTGTTCACATCTAACGATTCAGCGCGGAATAAACTCATAAACAAGGAGTTCGCATACGTGTAAACGATATTTAATACGGTCGACGGTTTACATCGACCTCGTTGGTAATGTTTACTCTAACTGATCGTAGCCAGCCAGACATAAAATGACAATGCGCGTGGGTGAAAGTGAAGTACTTTTTACATGTACGCGATATAAAGTACGTGTACCTGAAAGCAGAGTAGCTTGGCGGCTTCTTCAGAGGCTGTTGTTACAGTGAAAGTACGCTTTTATTGATAAGCAAAAGTGGCGTGTCAAAATCAATTAATCGGATGTCCAAATGACATTAAAGTTATTCATTCAGTAGTATGTCATTCTTAGAAGTATGTCATTCTCTCGTATATATCTCCGTCGAAGAGATATTAATCTCTTGTGTATCTGTCAACCATGCCAATAATCAAACGAATATTAATCATTCATCGGTAACGAAAGTAAAATCCTTTGGAAATAATCTGTATACAAGTAGCTCCGATAGAAAATATTTTTAATTATTATATATTTTTTTATTCTAACAAAATCTGAATTTAAAGAGGGAATAGCAATTAATCTCAACGATCAGACTTATAATCAGTGAGAGTTCTCTTAAGATTAATTTTCTACGAAGAGAAAAAAATTATATAAAAGTACACCTCGTACTTCGCATCGTACTTTGCGACGCAACGGTCTGGATTTTTAAAAAATAGGATAAGAGATCTGCAAGAGGAAGTGCCATATAAAGTTACAGAAAATTAAACGCAAATTCAAGAATGACGCTCACCTTTGTTCGTCATGTACTTTCTTTCTAACTGTTGTCATGCAATGCTATTGTTCCGGTCACAATCGGTCGGCTGGTTTACAACAGAATAGGAAGTGATCCTTATTGTCGCATTTACAATATACAATACGTCAGGTTGTCGGCCTAAAGAGTACGATTAATTTAGCATACGCTATTCAAATCAATCATCACCCACGATCACTCAGGTGAGAATTACAATAATACATTAAGTATAATACCTGTAATTCTTTGGATGAATACATCACAGTCAAAATGATAATAATGAAATATTGCTGAAGCTGCACGTGCAGAAGCCAAAATGGCGAACATTATTCTCGTAAAAATCAGCTAAAACTTTAATTCTTTTTTATCAATTCAGAGATCGATTTTTACAAATGTTTTATGTGCTATTACTCAGTAATAATTATTTATTTGTTAACTTAAAACATTTTAAAATATACGGAGATTTTTTTTATTTACATATTATTATATATAATAATAATTTTTTTTGTTTAAATGTGTTGTTAAATGTTAAATATGTTAACATATTTACATTGCTTACCTCCTGATGAAATGGAATACCTGTTATATATGATAATTAAAACAGATAGCGAAACTTCTGTAGGTCAGATAAAATTTTATAAATAGAAACGGGTTTAAACACAGGTTTGACAAGCATTGCGATAATTAAACCTGACATAGTAAGAAATTAATCAATTTAATATATATGCGCAATAACAAACCTATTTTATATTTATCGTGTTATCGATTACTAAAATTTGACTAAAAATTTGACAATAAAAAATCTAAAAATTTACTACTTTTTCTCTAATACAGACAAAACGTAAATCTTACTTTTTAATCTTTATAAAGAAATACGACAGATATATAACATATACTTTATGTATGTTTTTGATCTAAGATAATCTTATGAACGGTACAGGCGTTCTTGTACGGGCCAGTAACGATATGTTATGGGTCAAACAGCATCCGAAGGAAGTGATGCGAACAGTGTCCGTCTAACCTACTTCGGACAATTTCCTTCTTGAAACGCATCAACGAGCTGGATCATCTTGCACGTAAATAATGTGCGAGCAAATCGTGCTGCAAGACATGCCGCGAGATGTGCTATATATATATACACATCTAAATTTTATAAGCGCACGCAAACTCTTCCGCGTAAGATCGTGCTGAAAAGCTATAATTTCCCCGTAGGCCAATCAAAGAATATTATAAGGCAAGAAAATGGAAAAGGACGGAAGTAAAACAAACATAAAAACCTCCGAGTAATTATAAGGTGGATTTAACATTTTATTAAATATTACAACGTAGTATCCATCATCGTTCTACATGTTCAGAACGCTGAAAAACTTTCGAAATAATTAAGTTTTTCCTCCATCTACTCTTTTATCGCAATTTTTATTCGAATTATTACAGCTTCCTGTTTTAAGATTACGAGAAATCGTTGTTTAAAAACACATTGCGTTTATTACGTTATAACTACATGGATATTAAATTAAATAACTCACCTCGAACGTGCGTAATACATATTTCAGATTATTCGCAACTTAACGCGGCTACCGCGGCAATATGTAAGTTCCACCTAATCGTGTTACATGATAATAAGGCCGTTAAAGGAAAAGAAAGCGGACGTTTCTATTTTACTATATCATTAGCACATGAAAAGATGTTACAAACGAATGATTGTACAAACAAACGATTTTACCCATGTGATCAGCCAACATTGTGGAACTCCTATTTAACATACAGTTAGCAATTTCGGTTTCACTTAATAGAATTGTTGATCACATCGCACATCGTGCGCTTTTACTAACAGAGTATTAATCCCTGGCATAACCGCATATGATTTATCGTTAGATCAGATGCGGCGACAGTGTTCTGCGAGATCGGACAATTTTTATACAGGACTTTCGTTCGATTATTAATATACTTCTAACGATAAGTGAGCTTAACTTTCTAAAGATCCCCGACAGGAATTACTAAATAAAACATATTTTGCGACAAATACGCTTCGAAGATAGCTATTAAAACGGTATAAATTTTATTAAAATATTAATAGCGAATAAAATGTGAAATTTACTTTATGATTTTTTAAAGGCATTTGTTCTTTCATTATATCGTTGTAAATTTATAGCCAGTTATATGTGAAAGTCTGCTTTGATTTTATTATTATATCCGATGTCGTTATATCCATCCTGTGAAAAAAATTATTACTTAACGATAGATTCAATATTCAAATATACAATTAACACACATATCCTTTTTTTTCTGATACCTATAAAATTCACTATACTAAATTAAATTAAAAGAATTGAATTGGTTGTCCTATTGTTAGTAATTAAATTTAAATAGTTAAATTATCTATATTAAATTGTGTTAAGTATTTATCAAAATATATGTAATATAAATTTATTAAGTTTTTAATAAAATCATATTAAATTCCACAAGAAAATTAATAATGATACTAGATCATCTTGTTACGTAATCGTTAAGTAATTTTTCGTTTTTTATTCGATCGAGTATAAAGCATACTTTTGCATACTAATCAGTGATGCGAACTAACAATAAGCATTTTTCTCGCCGCTAGCATCTTCACTATAGTGCGAATCTTTCGGATTCTTCGAAACTGGAAGAATTCATATTTTTTCACAGCCATCGTAAAAGTAGCCAGTGGAGTCGTTTTTCCCAGGACTTTAAGCCGAGCCCTTTGTACCTTTTACGGTTGGATCCATTATCGCGGAATCTTATAAACGCTTCTCTTCGACCACAGACGGTATGTCACGATCATAGTACCTCGTAAACGAGTTCTCTGCAACCAGAATAATTTCATGTCATACCGAAGAGAGAGGAGGGTCTCTCATCGTCTTCCATTTTTGGAAAACCTTTCCGTGCATGTCTCGAGATATGCGGATTGATTATTTCTTGGAAAATCAAGATTAAATGACTGTAAACTTTTTTCAAGATATAATTATGGTTAAAATTTTGTCCTTTAAATCAAATTTCTTTTAAGAGAAATTTTTATAATAATCATTATAAATTATAAGATGTTTAAACATGAAATTTGCAGAAAAGGTCTCGATCGAAATGACTTTGAAATCCCGATCTCGACCCACATTTCTCATTCCTACAACGTGCGCTTCGCGAAAGTAGTCGGGCGACTCTCTTTCGAATTTCTCGTGAGACACTCCTTTATATGCAACGTCTTTCCTCGCCGTATTGCAGAATAACATCTAAAAATCGAACAATTTCTCACGACTATTGACTGTTCGAGCTGCCTCGACAAAATTTACGATGTTACTGAGGTTGTCTATTGATGTACGACAGCTGCGTATCATTAGCATTAGTTTAATCACGTATTTGACACATATTAGGAATGTACAATTGACTTTCACTGGCATATTTATTCACTTTCAATAGTTATAGCTTATTTAAACTATTACGTATTCATTTTCTGTTAATGCCATCACTTAAGTCGTAAGAAAATCTTTGAAACTAATTTAAGATTTAATTTGGACGTTTTCAGAGAAGATCAACATCTTCGATCAATATCGACATCGAAATCGATAATTTCAAATCATATCAAATCATAAAAAAACAAGTAACAATACATGAAAAGCTATCGTAATCAGCGCTGATACAATATCCTGATCTTCATTTCCTGGATCGCTAATTAAGGAAATTGCACGGTCGATCATTGTCACGGTCAATCAACCGTTTGCATTACAATCTACAACTATTCATACGTATACGAGTGTATTCCCACGGCGCGCGGCGGCCAAGCCCAATCAGAGCGAAATTACTCTCTAATTTTTTACGGATTTTTTCAAATTACTGCGCAGGTGTGTGCGCAACAGTATAAGTACCCGTCGATTGCTCGGAACCTCTCGGTAAAGGAAAGGCGGAAAAGACCGCGTTAGCCCCACTTTTGACAAAGATGAAAGTTACTAAGCTTCTTCCAGGCGTCACGAACAATTAGCCTGCGAGATCGCCCAAGATACGCCAAGCGACGTTCCATCACCTCTTCTTTCCGATCTCTGTAGCTTTCTCAAGTTCTAGATCAACGGGTCTCGTGACCAAAATGGGAGTAAAAGGTCACCAGTCCGGTCCGACGCATGCAGGCGTCTTCCGCACCGCCGACCTGTTCTGACCACTGACATCCTTTCTTTTTTTTCCCGCGATGCACGCACAATATCTCGGCCATGAAGAAAAGAGAACGCCTCACACGAATTTCCCCGAGCCCAAGTATGGGTCCACCTTTTAATATCGAAATTCATTCGGCATATTGCAATGGGTAATAATTCGAGATTACAAGATTCTTAATAATATACAGGCGAGATTGATTGACCTTTCCTTAATTTTACGATTTAGCGAAAAAAATGCAGTATTACTTCTTTTTGAGTTTAATCTTTATCACGAGAAAGTAACTAAGTACTATAAGCACTAAGATCTAATTGCGTAGTGTTAAGACAGCAGATATTTAATGCAAACTTTTAATATATTATTAAATCAATTAAGCATATAATCAAATCGAATTATCCTATGTAAACAAAATAATGCAAAATAAGTTACATGAGTTTTAATGAACTGTAAACATATATATCATGTCATGTCTGAAATTATAAAAAGATTCGTGCACATACGGATGTAGGCATAAATTATAATTAAAGGATATATAAAAATAAAAAATTAATTGTTAACGTTTATCGTTTATGGGGTGTGAAATTATTCCTCCGTGTAATAAACATAGCGTTAAATTGCAAGAAAATTAGGTTGTTCCACCGCATAAGTATAAAATTAGAATGTGAAAAAAATGATGTATCCGTAAAGTCTGAGTTCCAATTTGCATTATATTTTTTGTAAGTTGCCAACCTTTAATTATTTGTGCACCAGTGTACCAATATGTAACATAACTGTATTCAAAAACTGAAAATTACCACGCGATCTGACATATTTTATATTACTTTTTTCTTCACAGAAACAGGTAGAAACTGTCATTATGGTAACGGCAATATTACTGGAATCTTGTTTGCATAGAGTTATATATTATAAAGATCCAAGTTGTACAGATAATAATTGACGGTTGTACCTTCGTATGCTTTAGTATCGTTTTCTTCCGAAATAATAAAATAAAGTTTCCCGTCTGACGTAAATTGAAAGCATCAACGAAAAAAAGATCGCCAACAGAACTGTCACATCTCTTATCTCCAACTCTCTCCAAGAAAGTCTCGCAACCGTCCACTATGCACGAGAGCTGGACAATGTTATAGTAGTTAACATTTTGTATAATGGAGCGCCACGGATAAAGAGCATAAAGAGCCAAGAGCCGTTCTCGTTCCAACGGCCAAAGATCAACGATCGGGAGATGCAACGGATGGTTTTTTTTTGCGAGCATCGCCGCGGCTATGTCTTAAGCCGTGAATGACGTGAATAAAGCCTCCTACGCCTACGCCGCCGCGCCGCGGTGCCCCTGGCGAGCGTGCAGTTCCGGACGCGGCGGTGTCTTGTCCGTCCATTAAACTTGCATCTGTATCGGTCACGAAGCTCGCCGTCGCCGATTAGCCGCTATATCCTCCGGCGTCACGAACCGCGGGGCGCGGTCAAGGGCCGCTGCATGCTGGCGCTGATGCGTATGCAAGAGCACGATAATTATTAGCCGTGATCGTAATTATACACCATCGAACAATTTTCAATTTGCGCGTTGCATTACAATCGATAAAGCGCGTCGCATTGCCGCGCCGAGAGAAGAAAATCTTACGCGGAGGCGCTGCCGTGGGCTTGAATCGAGAGCTCGTACATAACGAGAATGATGAATAATGTTTAAGAAGCAAAAACATATCTTTTTGTTTGTCATAAATTCGTCTTTTTACAAATTTCTTGGGAGAAAGTCCATTATTTTCATTTACCTCGATACTTTCGCAAAGTAAGGATTATTTCAAAATTCTCCTGAAAATTCAAAGAAGAAAGCTCAATATGAGGAACAACATTTTGTATATTATTGTTGAAAAACTGAGAACACATAGTCTCTCAATATTTTTCTGTCACTTTTTTTATTATTACATATAATTACTTTAAAAAGTATGCAGGAAACGCCATGAAAAATGTTAGACAAGTACTCCGTCATTGCTATCGGTTCTTGTACAGTGTTAGTTATCTGTACGGTATTGCGATACGATAATCATGATAACATAGGTAACAAGCTAATACAAAATTAATTATGGCTATCGCAGTATGCACCCACGAGTTGGATTTTATCTGACAATGAGACGTAGTTTTACAAACGGGCGGAATACAATGCCGATAGAAACCGTTATTGCACAGAGTATCGTGAACCAATCTTGTGCATAACTCATCGGCATTGTGCGCGAGTCGCCGTGAGTTGCAGCTGCGGTGCGCGTCAATCGGAAGTCTACGCCTGTAGAAGCGTCCGTTTAAAGTGTTACGATAAGACTCCAACTCACATGGTTACGCAAAAGAAGAAAGGGATTAAAAAAGAGACCAGGAAAGAGAGAGGGAGAGAGAGAGAGAGAGAGAGAGAGGGAAAGAGAACCGCCGATACCATCGATAATCGCCTCTGTCGGCTTCCCTTGCGTTGCGTGAGGTCACAAGAAGCTGCTCGCGCCGGCGGCTGCTATTGTCAGTCTGATCACGAACTGACCGCATCTACTACGCGCGCGATCGCGAGAGAAGCCGCCTGCACGCCTATCTCTCGATCCTGACTGAATCCTCGCTGCTACATTTTCCGCACGAATGATTCGCGCGTTCTATTGAAATTATTAATTTCCGCTCAATGAGATGTTAATTTATTGTTAATTTGTCTCCCTTTAACCTCCGGAGGGGAAAATATCATAACATCTAAGCTCTGAGACTCCATGAAACTTTCTGATGGCATCGTTATTTAATTAACATAAGATAACTTCGAAAGATGATTTCGAAAGTGTGTTTTGAACGCTCGACATTTTCACTGCGCTTGAAAGATAAAATAATAATAATGGATCTCCAAGAGAGAAAATGCATATGAACTAATTCTTAAAAGCATCTCACGTGTTTAGTTTAAGCGTTTCACGCGAGTTAATCCGTATTCGATCCGGCGGAAGAATCAGATTAGTCACGCCGATCAGAGACAAAGTATATATGGAGCGATGCGACCGGCTTTACATGGAACAAGATCTCATTTCCAGTTGGCTGCATCGTCGGCAGAAACACAGACAGAAGGAGAGAGAAGACTTGGAGAAAGAAAAATAGAGAGAAGGAGACGCGCATTGCCGGCAGCGCGCGCGCGCGCTGTACCTTTTTCCTCTCTCGTGTTCGTTCCGCGCGCATGAGAGACGCTCTTGAACATCTCGACGGGGAGCGGTAACTTTCTAGAGATGACCAACGGTCGCCTACGGCGGGGGACCTCGATTCCGGTCCCTCCGCGGATCGTTGATCTTGGCCGAGTTCCACGACGACCTCTTAATCACCGTGATCGCCAATTTATCCATCGCGGGGTTCTCGTTATATCCACGACTCGTGCATAATCGGGATACGGTCCGCGGGTATTCCGGCGTGCGCTAACAAGGGACCGGAGAGTCGTACTTACTTTCTAGGCGTCTTAATGAATTCCATGAAGTTGCACCGATGATCGATCACGTCGTGCGATAGTACATCTCATCACTTCCTCGATCCAGCTTGCGATCCATTTGTTCATAATTCATTAATTGAATCGTTACCAGGAAACGTGGCGCAAATTATAGTTTTTGTATCTTGCGTCACACAGATATTGACAATATCTCTCTGAGGCACCGCTACGTAATCAGAATTTTAATTAAGTACGGATATCAAATCGCCCGCAGCCGAACAGCCGAGTTTGAACTTACCTGTCCGTCAATTGCCCGCGGCATTTCAAGCAAACAATCGCGTGATTTTTGCCGGCTAAATAACATCGATGCATGTTCCGTACGCGTGTAACGGATCGCACGGATTTTGTTACGGTATTTCCGGCACAGCTTTACACGTCGCACCGAATTCCAACTGTATGTACGCGTTGGGAAGAGCGCGATACAGATCTGCACGCGCGTCACGTCAGAGAACAATTCGCCGACATTCGCGGAATACATCATCAGAGGTACAAATGCGAGTTTGCAAAACCGTAAGGAAGGATAAGCCTGGGAAATTGTTTAAAAACCAACAATTATGACAAAGTGTTTTTGTCGTAAAATTAGATAAATAATTATTTAATTGACAATACTTATTGAGACTTCAGTATTAGACCAGTTATTATCATCGAAGGTTTGGAGGACCTTTGAAATATATGTGAAAGTTATTATAATAGTAGACGAGTGCAAAGGAAATTAAAATGTCAAATAAATCGCACGTCTTGTAGAAATACGTATAATTATAATTTAATGCAAATAAATTAGAGTTACATATTTTTTCAATCGTTTCTCTCAAAATTTTAATGTTCTTTATCGCAATATCACGGAGAAAAATTGTCATCAGTTTAATTAATCGGAAAAATTTTACAAACCTTACAAATTTCTATAGAACTTTATTCTACATGAATGCTCTAAAGTGAAGCTATGCCGTGCATTCGTAGAAGATCTCGTCGTTATGTACGCAATTTTCCACGTGACCGTGACAGCGGAGGCAGGAATCTCGGCATTTGCTGACTTGCGCGACAGGGTCGTCCATCAAACGTTAAACGAAGTTTATCTTCTTCCTGCGACGATTTTTCCGAATGACATGACACAAATCCGTCGCGGTTTTCTCTATAATATAGCAGAGGCAAAATTGCGGTCGCATTTTGCGTAGATGGAAAGAAACTAAAGTCAACTATTGTTTTTAATCGACCGTAAAATAATTTCTATCAATCATTTTATTATTTATTTTATATTCTTCATACTTTGTAATTATAACGTTGTGTTTCCATTAATTTAATTACTAGAATATTTTAACCATTATTAAAACTTTTGTTTTCAGACGGTATCCAAACGGATCCCGATCCAAACGGTATCGTCCATTATCCAAATGTGCAACGTATTCTCGTGGGAAAGGTAATTAGCGCATTTATTATTTCTTATAGCGAACAATTATTTAATAATTATTAATACTTTATAATAATGAAATGTTTATATAAGAGAATCTTAGGACAGTAAACATGTAAATATCAATAATTATTTACTCTAATAAATAATAATGTTAATCTAATTAATAACGAGTAAAGTATTATATACGCTCGCTAATACTTTATTTGTTGTCTCGATGTTATCTCTCTTGTCAAATTATTCAGAGTAAGACCGATATTATACGACCAGTTATCACGTATCACGATCTCTGAGACGACCTTCTTAGAGATCTGTCCGTTACGTATATGCATTTCTTAAACCGGTAAATAAAACCATTGTACATGTAACGCATTTCTTAAACCGGTAAATTGTTCAAGAATTCGACCTGCTAACACGTTGTTTGTTACACGATACGTCAAAATAAAATCAAATTAGAGAAGAAAAAATTACAAAAAGGTCAAGATAACGTGTAAATTGCGTTTAAAAGAATATTTAGCAATTTTCACAAATTACTTATTTACTCAAAAGCATCCAAGATTTAGTAAATGCTGAAAATAGTATTCTAAATTTATTTCATCGCGAGCACTTTCGTCAAGGAAACCGACAACAGCTATCAGTGACAGCGAATTTCTAAAGAAAAAAAGAAAAAACCATAAACATTATTTTTCATTTTTGTTTCTTTTACCTATGAAACGGAAGTGATACACGGTTCCAGTTTTGCTCATTATACATATGTATAATGTATATAGGTGCTAATTTTTGTGACGATATCGCGCTACACGATACAACGTACCGATCGAATAAATTAGCATGCGGTGCGCGACGCGTAGATCGACACGGGAAGAAAAAAGAAACGCCCGATCGATGTAAGTGATGTAACTGCTGGTGATAAAAATATACACGGAAGATGCGATGCGAACGAGAGAACGGACCGCTTATTACCGCGCCGCTGGGTATCGCAATTCGCGACGCGGGGCAGCTGCCTCGTACTTGCACTTGCGAAGTCTTACCTTCGTTCGCCTTATGCCGAGGAATGACTTGCTAATAACACGAATCGTTATCTAACGAGAGGGAATCGGACGTTCCGCGTGGAACAATATGTTCTCTCTTTCACGGAGAACCGACAGCCCGCCGATAATGACAGATGAGCGCCGAAATGAGCGGGTAAAGTCGTTCGTAAATTGCACTTCGCGTCCGCAACGTTCTCCGCATCCTGATTCCTCTGACGCTGCGCCACTCACAGATGTTCCACGTATATACTTGATTATTCCCCGACATTTTTAATTCCATTATTGAGATCTCTCAAGGAGAAATATAGAAGAATTTACATTTATTGGCCGCAAATAAATATAAAAGAAAAACAAAATTTATTTAGATTTATCGAGATTCGGATCACAGATTCGGTAATAATTAATGCGGATGCACCGCTATGATTCTTTTTTTTTAGTACGAGGAAGCGCTTGACATTGACGCTCTCAACAACACGAAAAGAGCCGACCGGGAGGTCCTGTTCTTCAATCGCGTGCCGAAAGTCGGTTCACAGACTTTTATGGAGCTGTTGAGGAGGCTATCAATAAGGAATGCATTTTCGTTCAACAGGGACCGTGTGCAGCGAGTCGAGACCATACGTCTCGCGCCGATCGAGCAGGTACGACGACCTCCAACAAGAAAACCCAATCAATTACCATCAATCGAGCGATGGCAGCCGCTCGCGTAGTAATTACCAGTTTAATTTACAATCCCGTCACCGTTGAGCCCTACAAGGTGATATAAAAGTACGACGATACTGACCGATCCAATGATCTAAGTGCTAACGGTTTAATCTCTTCCGTACTTCCTTTTTTTTTGCTCAAGTTTCTCTCATCTTGATAAAATTATGAAACAAGAGGAAGAAAAGCGGGAGAGCGTATCGCTAGATAAAATGTAAAAGAAGAGAGATGGGAAATATTGCGATATGATAACATGTATCAAGATATTGCATTTAGAAAGACTTAAATTTGTGCAATTTAAAGAGACGATTTAGAATCAACGTTGACTCTCTTTGAAAAATCTTATTTCCTAGCCTCTCTTATGGGGTATATTACGGGCTCACAATGGCGAAAATAATAATGGAAGATTAATCACTTTTTGCAATATCCTTCTCAAAGTAGTTATGCAGCTTGTGCAAATTATATATAATTTTCATTTAACTTTCCTTATGCTTTCAGCTGCATCTCGCCAGGATGGTCAGCAGTTATTCGGAACCGTCTGTTTACGTGAAGCACGTCTGCTTTACTAACTTCACAGAGTGAGTGCCACGAGATTAGCCTTGCAGGTAATTTAAATGATTGCTACCGCCATTTTCTACTTTCTTGCATCTTCTCTTCGTCAGATTCCACCTACCAGAGCCGATTTATATCAACATAGTACGCGATCCTGTAGAGAGGGTCATATCATGGTATTATTACGTAAGAGCACCATGGTACTACGTGGAGAGGAAGCAGATCTTTCCGGACCTACCGTTGCCCGATCCCAATTGGCTCAAGAAGGACTTTGAGTCGTGCGTATTGAAGGGCGATCGAGAGTGCAGATATTTGCAGGGTGAGATCCACGAGGGCATCGGCGACCATCGCAGACAAACCCTTTTTTTCTGCGGTCACAGCGAAAAGTGCACGTAAGAAAGTTTGTTCGCAAAATATCAATAAATTACTTTTGCAATTGTAATAAACTAAAATCCATATTATAAAATAGTTTACAATAATTTTCAAATAATATGCACAAATATATATTTTAATAAATATTATGGAATGCACAAGTACGATATTTTAACATACTGCACTTTTCCGAAAGGCCTTTCAATACCGTTGGTGCCTTGGAGCGAGCAAAGTTGGCGGTGGAAAAGCACTACGCGGTAGTTGGCGTCTTGGAGGACATAAATACAACCCTCACGGTACTGGAAAACTACATACCACGATTTTTCCAGGGAGCTACCGATGTTTACTATGGTAAATCATTAAATGATTAACTGCTAACCAATCTTAATCTTCAGCTTGAATAAACAATCAATTCATTAACATACATCTACATTTGCATAGTACTTTTTTAGTATGATTAGTCGAATATGTTAGTAAAATTTAAATACTTTAAATAATTGTAAAAATAATTATATATAAAATATATGTATAATTAATTAATTCAGATTATTCCTATTTTGTTTGAATAATTATATCTTTCATTTTTTTTAGATCAAACAAATTCCTTTATGAGGATCAATCGAAATTTCTTTAAACCGCCAGTCAGTGAGGAAGTGAAGAACTTGGTGCGCAACAACTTTACCCGCGAAGTCGAATTTTATCAATTTTGCAAGCAGCGACTTTATAGACAATACAGAGCTCTAAAATTGCGATCGAAAGTTCCGTAGTCCGCAATCGTGATGCTCTCTGAAAAAGGACCTCTGTTATCATGCGAAGGCAATTATTAAATACATGAAAGACATTACGAAGAAGAATACACTTCAGTGCAATTACATTTATTAGTGTTAGTGAATAGTGATTCGATAAAGATTTACAACAAAATGATAATTATTTTTAAATAACAATAATAATAATTCACACAAATTTCATTAAATATTAAATGGTGCAAAAGAAAATTAATTTTATACAAGAATTAATAATATAAGAGCTTATAACAATAGCTTTTGGACTAATACCAGATTAATATGACAGACTGTACTCTACTTGTCCAGTCATCACAATATTGAAACTGAAATTTTAATAACGACTGCTTGCCGAAATCAGGAATTCGTGGCGTTTTATCGAAGATCCGATTACAATAGCTATCCCACGAGTCAAAGATAAAGAACAAAATATGTATTTGTTGTTTCCTTCACGATTAATGCAATGATCTTAAGGATCTTATATCTAAGGAAACGTGAGGAAACTCATGATATTATCAAATTTTTTATTATAATAATTCCATGACAAAAAAAGAATAATTAGTTCTTCGTGTGACCACTGTGATGATCTAGTTCCATGCGTTTAAGAAAACTTTGATAAACCTTATTATGAAGAAACAAAATCTCATGATGATATCAAATATTTTAGTACAATGATCATCTCATGACATATCGAGACAAAGAAGAAGATAATTTTGAAGTCATGTGATGATCCAAGCTTGACGCATTTAGAAGAATCTTGATAGACATAATTAAGTCTAATAACAGAATTTAATAGAAATGCAAATAAATAATAACTATTAAAAAAAAAGAAAAAATAATTTGCGTGCATTTAGTGAAATATTTGTGGAGTTTTGAGTTTCGGTAAAAAATGATTTACCGTTCTATATGAAACTTGCCACGATATGGATGCATCGCGCGACTCAGAAATAGAGACACTCTTAATAAGTGCCGAATGATCACCTGCGATCGGACGTCATGACGCTATTTTTTTAGCAGACGTCACTACACGAGTTATATATGCAAGTTCTAGGCACATTTATCATTAGGATATTTCGCGTTAATTAATAGCATTCACGATGATTTTTCTCGCCAACGATGTATGAACGATGCAAAGACTGATAAAACGATGATATTTTTTTATCGCGGAGTATTTACGATCACAGAGAAAAATGTACAGGGTAACGATTAGAATATATCGCTTTGTAAGAGAAAAATACTTGTTTGTACTCTCATCGACTTACGATTATTTGGAATAAAACGCTGCCATTTGAAAAGAAACGATCACCTTTACTCACCTTTTGCTAATATTGTCTCACCGTTTAATTATTTGTTAACGTCTTTTATCAAATTGACATTAAATATTAAAATGTTGCACCTAAATACCGATTAATATCTACAGCAAAATCCGATCTCCTTAATGTTAGAGAATATTTATAACTTTAAATATATTAATAAATTTTAACTCTCTCGATCTCTCATGTCGAAAGCCTACATGTAGCATTCGTCGTTTAAACGAAGAGTGCCAAGTCACATATCCGGCGACACAACCAGAAGTTCGAAACTATAGCGTTACTTTTATTTCAAGAATCTAAAATAAGATTCATAAACACGCATCACGCGAACATCACCGTGACATTTGTCCATATATTTTATGTATTTTCTTGAATTAACAACTGAGCTAATACAAATTTTATTTAGCAATAGCATAATTAGATACGTATATGACTTTACCATTTTGTTAGACGAACCATAAATAAGATTAAAAATAGATTTTTCTGAAACAAGAAAGAAATTATGAATCCATCTTTTATTTATCATTTTCATAATATATGGAGAACAAATATTATATATATTATATATACAGATATATCGTATATAATATGTGTCTGTGTATAATATATGTATATAGTTTGCTCCTTCATGACATTCAGCCTTTATTCACGCACGTCCGATTTCTATTAAAACGTCATTTATGCGAAAATTCAGTAATATAGAAAGATTGACATTAAAGAGTTACACTTTGTTACACTACATCCAACGGTGTACGAGAAATTTGTGGTAAATATAAAATCAAGTATTCTGATCATGAAAATATATAAAAATAGGTGCAGTGTTAATATGCATTAACGTATAGCCATTTCGACATAGTTACATCTCATCTTCATTTCTTTTAATAACATAAATAATATTCGCGTTTTCGATGATACAAAAGATTCAGTGGCTCGACTTATCCCAGCATATATCTACATAGAAAAATATATTACGTTTGGTACTACAATACTAATCGACGCTGTCTTGGACATAGAAGTACTTGCGAAGAGACGTGATTTAATTAGTAATGTAATGATTAGACAAATGTTCAGGCACATTTTCCATCGGTCCATTAATCCATACGTTCTTATCAACAACATGCGCCAGCTGTGTGTTATAAAAATTAGATATCTGTAAGGTTTCCTACATAAATTAATACTAATTGTTGTTGATCTAGAAAAGTTTGGATAGGACGGATGCTGATATATGGACGGTACCGATACACACCCTCTAGTATGTCTCTCGTTCATATTTGAAATATGCAATTTTCAGGATTACATAAAGATACAAAGTAATTTCTATAATTTTTTTTCTTCAATTTATTTCATTAATTTAATTAATTTATTTCATATATGTATTATATTTGCCATCGATGTGCAATTTCCAAAATTACAAAGTTGAAGTTACAAAGTAATTTCTAGAATGTCTACAATTTTGTTTTAATTAATATTAATTTAATTGCAAAGATTACGCTATAACGAATAAATGAAAAGGAGATTCAGAAAATTTAAAGTTAGGATATTTCAGTACAATTAATATCTTTCTAACTATAAATCCTTTGGCAAAATTAAACTGAAACCTAGCTTAGTAAAAAGTTATCATTATTTAACAATAAAACTTTAAGTTTAATTTCCATTAAATCAACTAAAATTTATTGAAAAATAAAGTTTATTATTCAATTATTATTCTTGAAATTTAATTATGCTAACAGTCTATTTTACAATATTGTACATTTATATAACTATCGATTGCCATCTTTCATCAATTCGTTTTATAAGATTTTTGATAAATTGTCAAAACACGCAACAAGTATTCGCAACAAGAGTGAAGCTGTCGAAAATATTTTGATCATTCTTCTGTGTCCGAGACCAACGCCTTTAAAGTTACGAAGCGATTAAGATAACGTACACATATAAACATACGTAGACTAACAAAAATAGTTCGTCCTACATATACGCCGGCTACATGCCAAATCTTCCGAGTATCCTTTCTCATTTCTTCTTCGTCTAGACTTGTAGAATGTATTGTACTGTAAATCGCTTTAATCGCATATATATATCACAACTGTGCTTCTCATGCACAACCTTCCTTCACAATATTCATCTCATGCATGAACAATGTTCGCTTACAAGTGGCCAAAAAAGTTGATACAAATCTTCGTCCAAATATATAAACCATACATTTAAAATAGTTATCCAACGAATTAAAAACCTATATATATGTATATATTCATTCGGGGTTGTCACGTTAATGATTCCTTGTAGGCTTGTTATTGTTAATGTAGTTATATTGTACAATCTCGAAGATATGAATATTTCGATATAACAAGCGGATATATATGACAACATTATCTCGAAATGAGAACAATCTGCGATCTAGAAAAAAAAGAAACATGCGCACGTAGAATTTATATCCTTTTACTTCTAAATCGCAAAGAAAGATAGCATATTCTCAATTTCGAATTATAAGTATATCCTGAAGTAACATAAATAAAGAAAAAAAATAACGATTAATTTCATTCATGTATATGTCAATAATCACATCAATCTTATAGCCGATAAAATAAAAATAAAAATACAAAAACCCAGGTGAAGTATTAATGAGATTGATATATGTAATCGTTGTAACTCTGTCCGTTCTTTTCAACATACTTTGCGCAGAAACGGACTGTAACAAAATTAATTCGGTAGTCGAAAAATATAATTTCAAGCTATTATATTAATTCTACAATTACTTAATTACACTGCTAATCCCGGTTACATAGTATTGCATGTTGATAACGGTGAGGATCGTTGATAACAATCTCTAGGAAAATATTATTAATTATGTTATATCTTTTCTCGCAAATAGTTTACTGGAAGTATGTGTTGTGTGCGCTCTTCTCTCTCTCTCTCTCTCTCTCTCTCTCTCTCTCTCCCTTATGATTATATAGTTATTACAATCCTCTAGTAATTTACTTCCATAAATAGCACATATTTTTCATAAATAACAGTACTTAACAATATAATATAGTATCTTTGCATTATTATTAATATAACACACTCATATTTATATATTTTATATACAGAATAAGATAAGATAATTTAAAAATATTTCGACTATTTAACTTTTCCTGATATAAAAATGTAAAAAAATGTAAGATTTTACTTTTATTTACATGGTAACACACAGTAATAATAAATTTTTTCATTATAATAATATTGCTATAAAATAAAAGCGTTTATTTAACTTTTAGATTATTGCGTACAATTAAAATTTTAAAAATTTATGTATTTTTGACGATATATGTATAAAACTTGTATTAAAAATACAAAAAAGATTTTATAAACAATCGAAACATACAGGAAATAATAAACGTTAAAAATGTATGCCAATCTTATAATAATTTTATAAAATTTTCTTATGCAGAATTCAATAGCTAAACAATTGTCAAATTTTCTATCTCCAAATCATCTTACTTTATCCTGTATGTATTAACATGTATTATACACAAGAATATTTTGCTAAAGAGCTTAAGTTTATGAATACACCAGATCGAAAAATTTTAGAGACAACATATCTAATAATGAAATTATTGATTTGTGTCATGTGTGTACATATCGTATGCCTCAATAATGGTGGTTGCATCTATTACTTGACACCTAAGTTTTATCATATAAATTTATATTATAAGAAAAAATATGATATATGCAACAGATTAGAAATTCCGAGGTTGAATATACAGGAAAAAAACATCATCAAGAGTTAAAGCAAAGATAAGATAAAAATTTATAAAAAACTCGTAGCAACAGATATTCCGATACATTAACCAATTATACAATTTATATTACGCATAAAATTATATAAACAAAATAATTTTAACGTTTTTAGCATATATTTTTTTAGCGTATATTTAATTTTATATAAAACAAATAACAAAATATTAAACCGATAATAATTATGTTATTATATATTTTTTAAGTATGACAATAAAATAATTTATTTAATTTGAAAAAATTAATAATTTATTTGTTAAAATACAAAAGAAAAATATATTTAAAAAGCATATAATAATAAAATTTGATAAAGATGCTAACATATTTATACTTTAAAAAGTATCTGCATTTACTCTTAAAAAAGGGTATCCGCAAAGTCCATCTGCACAATCAACACACATTTTCGATGCGAAAAAGATATTATAATTAATGCTCCTCGCCGAGAACTACTCAGCCAAGAACTCCGCGTGGACCGTGGCAACGTCGTGTGTTTTCTTTCCTGAATAAGCTTCACTTCACGTGCCTTTTACATGCAACTATTTACTGATTGTTAGGGGGGAAAAAAATAATTTCTATCTATTTTTACAAGTTTTTTAAAGCGATTCTATTTTTTTATTTCATTCAAATTCTCTTTTTATTTAAAAATGCAAGAAACTTTTACGTGTCATTTCTCATTTATGGAAGCTTTCCATTTAGTGACACAAGTAGACACAAACGTCATTTTATCCTTCTTAGCATTTACCCACACAGCATGAAATATTTTAAAAATATTTTAAAAATATTTTATGCAAGATTTGAAATATTTGAAAATATTTCATAAAATATTTCTAAAATATAAATATGTCTAGCATATCAGAGTTTTCAAAATATTTCAACAAAAATATTTCTTACGATATTTGTACAGTATTTCTAGAATATTTTTGTGCAATAATTTAAAATGTTTTACAAATGTTTACGAAATATTTCGAAATATTTAATTGAAATGTTTCAAAAAATGATCCACAAAAAATATTTCATGCTGTGTGGAGAGTGAGTAAAAAGCCAAAACGATACTTGTGTCGGCTTGTGTCACTAAATGGAAAGCACCTTATGACCTGATAATTCCAATAGCCGCGGTGACTAGCTAGGAATCTTAATAATAGTGATATGTACAAAAATTATCGTAAAACAACAATTTCCATAGTTTTATATAATACAAACGTTACACTGAAAAAATAAAATTAGTTAATGAAGGACACGTCTGCCACCAATATTGACGCTATCTGCATGCACACATATGCATATATAATATATGTACAAAATAACATGTATGCTCTCTCAAGTGAAAGTTCTAGTTTTATATACTATATCTCGCCACCACTATAAAATATCAGTCTAAAAGTACCATTTGCAAAAACGAATATAAATGATATTTAGTTCATATTTAGCTTATTTATTTTTGTACATATATTATTGTTTTATTTTTTTATAAATTTTTCTGTTTCAATATTATTCGAGATATTGAAACTAATTTCTTTTCAGGGTGAATCGACTCCATGTTTGGCAAAGAGAATAGGCGATTGCAAAGGATTAAAATATTTGTCATATCAAATTCAAATATAAATATATGTCTTTAAAGACGTGAATTGAATTTAAATCGCACGTTTTATTCAAACGCGTTTCAGTCAATACCGAACACAATATTCCAAAGAAAAAAAAATGTTCCGATATGTAACATCTTATGAAGAACATCTATCCTCTATACGATGATGTCTACACTCTCGTATGATGTCGCTAATAAGAACTAATATTATTATATCAACGTTCGTTTTTTATTATCGCCTATCGTCGTTGTACTGAATAGCGCTAACAAAATCGCGGCCACGTGCGACAGTTCCTTCTGCGATCGAATATATGATCTATCATCTTTAACTTTGACTGATAAACTCTACAAAGATACTTCATAGGAACGTTTAAACCGTCTATTTGTTCTCAGCGTTTCCTGTCAATTGTATTCAGGCCATTTTGCATCTTTGAACTCTCAGATGAGTATTCGTTTTCTGTCTTCTTAAAAGGGGATTCTAGTTTTTAAAATTATAATCTCCATCGCTTAACAAATACAGTTTGAGACAAACTATATGGCAGATAGAAATAATTTCCGCTATCTCTCGGAAAATACTTTCGTGAAGGAAGATTTCGGAAATTAATAAAAACATTCATCTATTTGACAGTAATCTGATGTTAATATAAGTTGATATAATCATTTAGTATTTCTTGAAAATGGATCAGTCAGTATTAATTTGCAGATCAAAAGGCAGGCTTAAATGCCCCATATCTAAACATATAAATTTTTTCACATTTTCACATTTTATTGACCAGCCACAGTATATGTTTGTTTTGTATATTATTTTTCTGCTTCCAAAATACTAAATCAATTAACAAACGCAATGAAAAACGTTAAAATAGTTTAATAATTGAGCATCTCCATCCGTTCATTACAAAGACAATTCGTTTATCGTAGCAATAAAATCGTTGTTCCCATAATCCACAGTCAAATATTTTTCACTCGTACTACTATTTATTTCTACAGTCGTCTGTCCAAAAAAATTGCTATTTCACTCCAATCTTTTTTTTTCTAAAGAGTATCATTCCAATAATGTTTAACGCTCGATAACCTTGCAAAAAGATTAATATATACTATTGTATATTCCGAAAACTCTCCGAGAGCTCCCTGAAGCAGTAGATAACAGTAATGGATTTCGAACGTTCTGTATTGCGCACTTCGTAAAGCACTTATTTAAGAATGTGTAAAAACCATAGAATACCGCAAACTCGCATTGTCAGCTTCTTCAACAATTCCTTCAGTCTGTGTTCCCGAAGCCAAGCCGTTGTCATGTCATCGAATCAGACAAACGCACGGTCTGAACGTTCTTCAGTAGAATGGCGACCAGCCGCTAGCACGCCGACACTCGTCGGCGGTGATCGGTATATATCCGGTGGATGATGAAGAGGCTGGCAGACACTGAAAGCAATAATTAGCACCGGCGTTGTTATCCCAGTACTGCGCACCTTTGCATTGAAACCGGACTGCGAATTCGAGCCTCTGACCGACCGATAATGTGTGACAATATAGAATAAAAGAGAATTTGTCGCTAAAGCCATCGCACGAATTAGGCACATAGGTCGCCTGCAGGTCGCTGAAGTTCCGCCACGAGTTGAGGGTGTATCGCACATGTACAGACTTATGGAAATCGAGATTGATCACGCGCACTGTGCCCTGGAGCGCCAGGGTCACCGGGTCCTGCACCACTACGTTTTCCAAACAAACCCGACGTTCGCGCACGATATCCAGAAAGTTCGACATACCGCCTGGCTGTTGAAAAAGCGGCGCTAGCATTCGGTCAATCTTTCTGGGTATCGCTGGCGTAGATCTGCGCCTGCCATCATTCTGATAACGCGGGTCACTCCAGCAGTCGTCGCCGATGGACGTTGTATTGTCCGAATTGCCGTCTTGAGGTCGGAAGATGTCATCGTAGATCAGGTCGCTATACGCGGAGTTGGGTATCTTCGGTATCTCGTCCAGAAACGTTCTCACATCAGCCAAATCAAGACCGAGCTTGTCCGCGAATCTGACGATTTTTTTCCTGTGCGGCGTGCCCGGTGGTGTTTTTCCCGTCTTCAATGAGGAACACCTTCGAACTCTCTGCGGTCTGTCCTCCTCTTCCTCCACCGTCTCGCTCTGAGTATCTTGTTCCGGCGACGAATCCTCCTCCTTCGCGGTAGAACTGCCGCCAAGTTTTTTCAGCAATAGGCACAGCTTCTCCTCGTCGCTGTCGTTCAGCGTGTTATCTTTCTCGATTTTTAACTTGAGCTCGTGCCTCGGGATCACCTCAGTCACTGTTGCATCGTTCAAACATTCTAATGTAAACGCATCCGAAATATCGATGGTACTACTGTAAGATGAATGATCGGTATCAGTGTCACTGGCAACCTCCTCCACTTTTAACTGCGACGAACTCTTCAGCGATATCGCTTTGGAATCCGATTCTTCCTTGTTCTTATTATCAATCGTATTAACTAAGTCTTCAGCACCATTAAAAGAATTATCCTTCGATGAGTCTCTATCATCCTCGGTATTTTGCATCGTGGAAAGACTACCATTTCTGACATTGCACGTTATATTCTTCGATATACTATTGATAAAGTCAACCTCATTAATCTCACGTTCATTCACGTTCTCCTCTTCCTCTTCGACCCGTCTGTCGAGCTTGTTAAATACTACTGTGCTGATACCGTTATTTGGCAATTCAGAGTCAGAATGCGATTTAGACAAACAGATATGAGGGATAACGGAATCTTGAATAGTTTTAAGTGGACTCTCGTCCTGGAGCGATAAAGTACTGTCATCGAATGTACTCCATAGAGACTCATGGCTGGGCGACGTCGTTTCCTGAGAGCTTCTGCCGTTCAATGAGTCTTCCGAGCTGCAAACCAATCCCTCTTGCTGGTGGCTATCCTCGCAAGACGTAGGATTTCTTCTCGAAGAACAACTCGACTCAGATGTTGTGTCGTCGCAACGTTCCGGATTCATGTCCGTCCGCTTGCGTCCGTTCAACGCAAGCTTGGTCCTCGCAGGCACGGAAGTGTTGGAGAGATTCGTGGTCTCGCTGTCCGAAGTGCTGATAGGATCGAAATAGACCTCGACTTTTGATTTGTCCGCATCCGAAGACTCCGGATCAAAAAACACCTCCGAGGAATCACTATCGGGTGGTGTACCGGTTATTGGCGATGCAAATACGCAGGACTCAGAATCTTGATGGATACCTGTGGTACCAGACGTCATCTTGGTACCACTAGGTGAGCAATGACAGGCATCGTGATGACTCGCCTTCAGAATCTCCGGATTTACCAGCAGATGCGCCAATTCGGCAGCGGTTGCTTCTTCGGGAGGCGATCCCGGTCCGTCCACTTCCGCCTCTTCCACTTCAATGTCATAGAAAAGATCCGACTCCGGACTGTGACGAGGCTGATGCTGAAGAATCGGATGCTGATTGTTGGAGGTCAAATTATTGGCGATTACATGCCGATTGCTCGACGATGGATGCAGCCAGGAAGTTTCGCACGGTTTGGCATCCGCGGTTCGTTCGGGCGAACCGTTCTCGTTGCCCAATGACGTTAATCGTCGATGAAGACACCGAGCGAACGCCTCCGCACTACCCCGACAGCTACTGGGAAGGAGAGAGCTGACTAAACCACAGGAGGGCCCGCGGGCGTTGCCTGCCGAGTCCATGCTGTCTAACTTGAGGACAGTGGAGTCGGCTGTATCCTCGGCGTGCCTGCCCTCCAACGGCAAGGGCAAAGGCGAGGTCGAGTCGCTGCCTCGGCCTGCCGGCACGCCGGCTGGATTGCCGTTCTGAAAAAAAAAAAAGATTGAATTAAGTCTCGTTTGCGATGAAAAAACTATGGAAAATAAATAAAATATTGCTAGAGATTACATGTACAAAATATGTACAGAATAAAATTAAAAAGAAAACTCAAATTTTACTTTTTCTTGTTTAGTCATACTGTTAATATTGTCTCACAAAATGTAACAAAATTAAAATATTTTTCCAAAATTTTTCATGACAAACGATCTTTTGCGATTGTATCAATCATGAAATATCAAAAAATAAATAATCTTCTTTTCCTCCTTTCTAGAAAATAACACTCGATTATTAGTCAAATGTAATTGCACTAAACGTATTTTTCCTGATATAATGACTTGCCGATGGTTGTTGCCTAGGATTTATGATCCTGCAATTAATCATCTTTACTTCATCGATCGCAAGTCGAGTTCGCGATACATAATTTAGCTCGTTAATAGCGTGTTAACGGTACCCAACAATAACAATACAAAAGGAAAGGAAAACAAAAAGTTGACGCAACACGCATTAATAACGTAGCACGTCATTAATAGATAGTAACAAGAATCACAACATTGGCTCATGGCCATAATGTTGCGCGTATCAAAGCAGCGCTGCAGGATGTACAAATGAACGGTCATTACGATCCACGTGCAGTATTCTAACGCGCAAACTTCAGCTCCAATCGCATCAATTTTTCATTCTTCGTAGAAATAATTTAAACGTGTGAACAACGCAAAAGTGAATGTATCCAAAAGTGAAAAGAGAATTACGGATTACTCGAATTTATATAATCATTTTGTATTCTCGACAAGAATAGTCGAGTGGTGCGAGTCAAGGCACGCGCAATGAATTCACGATCGAATTTTTAGACATACAAATATTGACATATAACTATTTATGAAACAGAAGAGGATGGAACGTTCTTCTTTCACACTGTTCTTTGCTATTGTACGCCCGACAACTATTTTTGGCACGGTGGAAGCTATAATTGGCCGTCGACAGCTGGCATACGCAAAACGCAGCGCAATCGTTATTTGAATCACAATGTAAATCACGCTTTATCGTTACCGGAATCCACTATTCATCAAAACGCACCTGGTAAACGAGCACAGACAATCTTTCACTCGAAAAAAAAAAAGAAATCACTGTTGTATTGCATACGATCAGAATTCAAAGTTCGAATAAAAATCGCAAACGCACAAAATAACGTAACAAAAGAATCGGCTGCAGATCGTCGCGCGTTACTATTCGTGACAGATTCGAGAGTGCGCTTTGAAAATCGCATGCACGCCACTGTGAGAAAATTGGGACGATATAAATACACGCTCAATTGGCCGCGAATCAATTCCTCACCTCTCGGACGCGCGCACTAAGGTGACACTTTGCTCGCGTACGCGCGAATCCTGCGCGAACTCGCCGAGTCTTGCTGCAAGAGTTGACGAATATTCGGCAAGCGAACGATTTATCGGGCATTTATTTTCGCATCTCTAAGTTACGACATCGAACGCAGTGATTTTAAAGGCCGTGCGAAAAAATAACTCGCTTTGATTTATGTAACTGGCGCTTTTGAAGCGAGACGCATACCGCGTGCGTTTGCCGGATCACATTTCTTCACAGTCTCGAAGCATTAATACACTGATATAAAAAAACATCTTTCAATTTCCTAATTCATAATTAATAATAATAATAATAATAATAATATAACTTCCTCAAAGCATAAGAAGTTTGATACTTCCATCGATTTATATATAATGATCCAAAAATAGCATTGCAATATATCGTTTAATGTTAGATGCGAGTATCAGGTCGAAACCGGTTTTGTGGCTGTAGCACGCCCATTCGGGCGAAAAGGCAGTGTGCGTAAAGGGGTTAAATTTGAAGTAACCCCGAAGTGACAGACAGGTTTCTCCGTTTTTCCAGTCGCGTGCGCCTCACCGCGACTATACATTTCAAATGTACACGTGTTCACGCGCGCCGCGTCTGATCGCGTCTATCAGAAGTCTAGGCAATCGCGATAGATAATCGTTACGCAAGACGAGGCTCGGCACATAGGCTTAAAGGCTGTTGGCCTCACTGATAGCACGAAACGCGCACAGCTAGATCTTATAATTTCGTTCCGGTTCAGAAACTTCACACAAAAAATTGAAGTCTTTTAGAAAATTATCGGATCTTTCGCGAGATTCTTCGTAGATTTGAAATAAATTGTTTTTTTTTTTTCAACAGAAACATTTGCTTCACTATACATAGATATCAATATCGTAAACGCATTTATAATATAGCTATACTACGATAGTGTAGTTATAATTCGATATCTACGTTTTTTTCTGAAGAATATTTTAATCGCTTCAAATTGCTCGTGTGTGAGCTTATTTCTGCATTTATAATTGAGACAGAAAATTTATGAATCAGATAGGATCAATCGGTGGAAAAGAATACAGCTTCATTAGGATCCTACAGCAAGAGTTTGTCAAAAGCTCAAAGTCCGTTAATGTGACCACACTTCCTGTCTTATCTGCGATAACAACGAGTGTCAAGTACCTGCAAATCGCCACAGTTCAAACTGATTTTTTTTTAATTTTATTTAATGTAGCAATACCAGTAATGTATCTTTCTCCGCGCGATATCATGCACGATTTTCATCGGCAAGACTAATAAGAATGAAAAACTTAAGGTGCGATTCCTAATTGATTTCCAAATGGTTATAATAAAGCGTACCGCGTCCTTCGCGAGAGATTATCCTTTGTAAGAGACTTTAATTGAGATTGTCAATTTAACAAATTAGACCTATCGCTTAATGATTCGTGCGTGTAGCAATGTCATATTGTATTGTATTACGTATAGAAGACAAAATTAATGTGTCATGTGCAAATTAATCGGAAGTAAAAATGTATCTTCGCGATCTTTTATAGGATCTTTTGAGAAAATCAATTTTAATAATTCAAGAACTAATAATGTCTTGTGTTTTCCGTATAAATCTAGATGATTTTCAATAACTATATACGTATAATATGTTACGATAATTCCATTTGATGATAATTATACCGATTTTCCGATTTAACTATCGCGTTTTAAGGATTGGAAAGCCTCCTGACACACATCAAAAGACACAACGTTTCCAATGAATCTACTTTCGACTCATTGTGTGAAAGAGAGAAAGAGAGAAAAGGAAAGAGAGAGAGGGAGACAAGGGGGCGACGTTTTATTTCCGTACGATCGTTCACCGACACAGTTTAAATCGTAACTACTTGACCCGTTAAGCTAGGGCACCGTCGCAATTTATCGCGACAGATTTATCGTTCTCTTTCACGATCCGCAAGGAGATTGCCCAATCATCATCGGGATCCCGCTCCCTAATTGATTAGTAACAAATTACGCGGAGAGATGATAAATCGTGTTACTTGCGCTCGTAAGAACCCCCAATTTCCTATCAAAAGAATTAAAGTTCTCGCAGTATACAAGGTCAGGTCTTTGAACCAATCGCTGCGTTTTATATCTGAATCGATAAATTGTAGTATTTGAAGTATTAAGAGTTTAGATTATGCCGTACAATATTATATCACACCTTAGTTTAAAAATTGAATAATATAGATTTCTAAAAAATCAAAAATATAATAAGAATAGAAAAAGCTGTGTAGTATCCAAAGAGGCGTCTGCATTTAAAAGAAGAGTCAATAAAAAAAAGCAACACTAGAGAAAACTCATCCTTATTCACAATTTGCATCTACTATATTTAAGTCAGATGTTACTGTTTATCAAATCCGGAAAATTAGAAAAGATAAGCTGGATATTACGATTTCTTAAATATTGACTAAAGTGCAAGAAATCAAATCACACGCTTGAATTGTTGTAGGCGCTAATTTCTCAGCTAATTAGTAATAAATTAAGGAACTTAGCGCCATTAATAGCCTGATAAACTGACAGATCTAGAATTTGCGTCTGTTCCTCTTATCACTCCGACGAGCAATTATATAGGCATTACTTATTCGGATTCCGCTCTAATTGATTGAGCTTGCGTTTATTCGCGATAAGATGATAAACCGCATTATCAGGTCATCGCGTGAAGGCCTGGTAAATTTTTCATCTCAAGATAAAATCATCACTAAGAAAATGCACTCTTTAAACGTTTAAATTACAATTCAACTCTTAATCGAAACTTTATTTCCTGCACTTCACTGAACAATAAGAATTGTTACAAAAAAAAATTGCACATTCTGTAAAGATCATCGAGAAGGTGAAGGACTCTACGCGTAGCAAGTTCTCAAATTCGTTTATTTCGTTAATTTGATAAAACCTGAATTCGCAATTATCTGTTGCAGTCCGAAAAAGTTCACAAAGAAGTAAATAGAGGTCGGACAAAACACTAATTAATTATTCATCGATACATTTACATGCAAACGCTCAAATTCGAGGCCGACGAGGCTCGACTTCTTGCCAGGATTAAAGTCACAGTTTATATTTAGCCGGAATGGAAATCTGCGAAAGCTGCACGGCTTTCAAGAGAATGATTTGATATTTCTAATGAAGACACCGTGATGAATGGAGAGACACGTGAGAGCTTCGCTCGGAAATTCATTTCTTATTTCGACAATGTTGCGAATATACATTTTCGAACGACAGTTTTAAATAATGACAGTCTACTGTTTGATATGCATATATGCAAACAAATAGCGGAATGCATAAGTAAAAGATTGTAATTGGCCGTCGACATAGTAATTTATTTATCGCTATATAGTAACATACCGCTTTGCTATTTAATTTAGATTAACCTGTAATGGAACAACTATTAACTTTCAATCTCCTCTAATTAAAAATCTCTTCCTCCTTAAATATGTAAACATCTCCAGTCGATTATAGCATTTTTTTGGAAAATTTTTCTGGACAAAGCGCAGAAAAGCAATCACAGAAAAAAAGGTTAATTTATCTAATTAATATAACAACAAAATTTAAATCAATTTGATATGTAACGTGATATGTAATGTGATTATATCTAACAGAGCAAGGTCGAATGTATCATTATTAACAAGACATTCATTAATAGCACTTCGAGTAACTTGGCGGATGGGCACGTTCGAATAAGATTCGAGGGCTCCGATGATCTATACGATTGCCAACCGCGCGAATTAGCTTTTTATTGACAGCTATAAAATGACAGGATAAAAAGAGCATGACATTCGACGCTTTAATACACACAACTAGATATCCATATTGGCAAGTAACGTACATACGTAGACACGTGCATACGTCGTGCATGGACATCACTCATCGGTATCGTCACTCTACGTCCCGAAATGCACTTCTTGCGTAGTTGATCCCCAGTGAGACGTCCAAAATGCGTGGCGAAATTACGAGTGGAGAAAAATTCGGGAATAAACGCGATCGCGTATCTTTTCATATATACACCGAATCACGATTGTTAATTTCTTTTATTCGTGTATTCACATTAAAAATAATTTGTCCGTTAAACGCACAAAATTGCGAACGTGTAATTTGAGACGAACAGACAAACATTTTCTTTCTATAAATTCGACCTCGTTATTTCACCCGATTTTATATATGCTGTATGCAGAGAAACTTTCCGGGAACCGGAAGGATAGGTCGTTAATTTTACGCTATCGGTTGCGATTAGTATGTAGGATTTGTTACTGGAGAAAAATCTATCCACTTTTGCTCGAATAATTTTTCTTATTATCGTCCTCCGGCAGGTCAGTATGATTGCATTTGCAAACTGCTGCACCCCCAATGCTAAATGTAAGAGAAAATTAATTCTTGTTATAAAGACACTCGCGTAATTAATCTGCGTAAGCGTCTCTGGCAGATGCTTGAAGAAATAAATCAATATCTTTTAATATATTTATTATTTAATAAATTTTACGCACGATAGATTTTATTAGCAAGATGAACGATTTCATTTCTGTGCAATGACCAAAAAACACAAAAATTTATTTAAATCTATATCTTATCCTGGCTCGCACATTATATCAAGCTTCCTGCAGCTATACATATAAGATATATGTCTGTCCACACGATAAAACAAACCATTCGAAATTATTTTAGAACGATAAATTAATTAGTTAAAAAAGTGCCAAATTTATCACGAGCTGTTTTTCTTAAAAATTCAGGTAGAACCGACATGATACGTTTTCTAAATTTATGATTCACATCAATAAAAGCTTTTATCCATTAGAAATAATATTCTGCTCGCATAATGTTCTCTAACAATAAGCAAAAGCAATCGCGTCGAGTATCGTGTCGATAAGAAAGGTCATTATCTCATACAATAAATGTCAATTCAACAATCGTATTACTCGCCGTTCGATGTTATCAAGTTAACATTGCGCGATAATAGGTCGCAACATGATATATACATATACCGACCAATATTTATCATTGGGTGGCCTACGATCCATTCATGTATGGAAATCAACTGTGTTAAATACCAATGTACCATATATATGTTTTAAAACGGATAATGGTAGAAAATTTGTGCATAGTACATTGTGCGTTAATTTTGTTTAGCTAATAATTGTGTTAGTCTATTTAAATAATAAAATTTTTTATGCGAATTTTTTAATAATTATAATTATGATTACAATTACAAAATATTTTCAAATAAAATAGAGAAGTTGATTTCTATATTCTCAGAGTGCTAACATATATGTATGCTAACATGTCAGAAATTGCGTAATAACGGATTGAATCAAAACGATCAACGATCAACGATCAACTTTATTCAACGTGTAAAACGTAAATGATTATGTACACGATGCTTATTATCAGAATGAATCATGTGAATTATTTAAATCGCAAAACCTGTGATAAAACTGGTAAGGCGCTAAGCAGTTACGATTTACGTAAACTTACAGTCGCTCTAGCTAGCTCTATCTTTGTCAATAAATAAAACATCGTCATTCGATTGACTCTTATAATTAATCCCTTCTACGACTAATTACTCTTGAAATATGTTTCGGGTGAGACTCATTATTATTCAACATAACATTTTAAATATGATATAAAGCTTTTTTTCAATTTTATCCTTCCGTATCCTTCAAATCATAATTCAGCCATTATAACTCGTCAAAATACGAGTAAGTGATGCAACAGTCATTGCATTAATGATGAAAATACAGGCTAAAAATGTAGCCAAATGCTTTCTCCTTCATCATTTATTAGGCAAACTGAGAAACAGAACAAAATTAGCGCATTATCGTTAGGGTACAGCGGGGTAATTTGAATAGTAGAGTAATTTAGATAATAATAAGCATTTGCAAGAATTTAGAAAAAATAAGAGATTTTAAAATACATTTCATTAGATCAGACTGATATAGATTTGATCTAATAAAATGAATCTTAAAATTTCTTATTTTTCCAAAATTCTTGCAAATGCTTACTATTATTCAAATTACCCCGCTGTACCCTAATTACCGTAAAACAGAAATCATCTGGTGGACGTAACCAATCGAAGCGTGCTAGCTTGCTTGTGAATTGTGAGACGATAACTTCGCGAATGTCGTCTTTATAAACTTCTTTGTTGACGAAAGAAAAGAGAAGCCGCATGAAAAGAAAAAAACGTATAGGATAATGACTACGCAGCGTGAAATAAAAACAGAAGGAGAGAAAAAGAGATGAACAAACGCGTGATGGTATTAATGTACGTACTATAATTAGAATGTATATTCGTATATGGCGGATTTTATCGTGTGCCGCAACGGTGAATGTACGGACAATCGTACATGCAAAATGTAATTGCGTTGCACACGAGAAGCTGGATACAATGATGAGTCAGCACTTGTATGCGGGAAAAAAAAATGTTTCAAGCTCAAAAAAACAAGATCTTTATAACAAATTTAAATAAATAACATGTATAAATATTATTAAAGCTATAATAATAATCACAAATTCTGTATAAACGTACATTTGCACATGTTTTAACTAATTGATTATGTTAATCATCATATATTCGCGAAAGCTTATTGTATAATTCTTTTTCGCAATCGACTTTAGATAATGTCACCTTTGAAATGATAAACAGTCGATATTACACATACTGGAAAAACCTCATATCGTTATTGTTACGATTTATACGATTTATACGATTTTTTTTCGACGTAAGAATTTCGTAATATTTCTAAGATTGAATCCAAAGTTTGAGAGTGCAGGATAGGCGCATTCTCAGATCGTCATATTTGAATGGCACGAGAAATATTCCGCGATATAATGTAAAAGGATCGAATGATATTTCTCTCGTTGTGAAAGTGCACACAAATTATTGATAACGCTTGAAAGACGATGCACCAAATATACATTAGGAAAAAAATGCCTTGTAAGTATAACAAATACTTATTGTTAGTTACAATATTACAGTTTTCATACTATACATATGTATATAGTCAATATGTATATATAGTCATCATAGTTTATGAGATTAAATAAAAGAATTAGAAATAGAATTTTTTCTGATTAACTTAAAAATATATTATTTTATTCTGATTCTTCAACGTTAGTATAGCAAAATCTTTGAATATACAGCGCGCGCGCGCGCGCGCGCGCGCGTGTGTGTGTGTGTGTGTGTGTGTGTGTGTGTGTGAGAGAGAGAGAGAGAGAGAGAAAAATATATTAATAGTTGCACATTACAATATAACACTAGTTATAAATTTTTGTAACTTAAGAAATATGACGCAGATAATCCGTTAAACAACTCCAAAAAAAACGAACCTAACTTTCCTACATCCGCTTTTATCAAGAGCGTTTGTTACTAACAATTATTAAGTTCGATAGATGTGTTACACATAAGACGCATATTTTTTTACATGCTGCCATTATATACATATAAATAGATATGTTTACGTAATCGCTGCATCGTATGCCAATCTGTTTTTCTCTATATGATATACACATCTATGCGCGAGTTGTAAGCGTGAACTTGTCCGCAATCGACGATGAAACGATTAACATTGACATATTTATAGCAGTTATAAAAATTGATAAATCGACGCCACTCACGTTCGGTATGCTACAAGACACGGACCTTGAACTTCTCGACACGTTTTGATAAAATAACCGTTGTCGGTCTTTTGGCAGACAAAAAAATAATCGCGATCGTATTTTAAAAGCAAACGTATCAACCTGTTGAAAGAATCTTGTTCACTTCTGACTTTATTATTAATAACTCTTTATTTTATAAAATAACGCGTCTCTACCATTTTTAATTAATATGTATTTATTGCAATTTAATATGTATTTGTGCAAAACCTGCTTTAAATTATATTTAAAAAATTAATACATAAAATTTTGTTAATTGTTGTTAATTGATTTTAAGCCATTTCTTGTTTGCAGGAGATGTCTAAAAGAAATGTCTATTAATATATTAAAGTAATTTTTAAAGGAAATTAAAATAATTATAAAATTAGTAGTGACATTTCACGACGCACGTGAAAGTTTAATTTTCTGAAAAATCATTAATAATATTATCAATTGTTGATATGGAAACTCAGACAATAAAACAAGGTTATCGCATTAACATGGCAAGACTTGTGCAAGAAATGTCATTGCAATATATATTCAGTTTTTCTTTATTGCATTTAACGATAATCTCATAATTTGATAAAAAAATTTAAATAAAGAAAATGGATTTTAAAATACGTTTTAATAAAAAAATATGAAATAAATTTTTTAAATCTTTAATTTGTTAATATAATTATTTAAAATAAAATAATTAAGAATAGAAAACATTACATATAAAAATATGTAATGTTTTAGATTAATCTCTAATATAAGTATAGTATCATTTTTCGATATCAAAATTAACCAAAATAAATACTAATAACTAAAATAAATATGTAATAAAAACAGTATTGCGATTTAAAAAATTAAGTATTTTGTGATCAATATTTTCATAGAGAAAAAAATAATTGGACTCGATACATGAGAAAAGAAGATACAGAGGGACGGAAATTAAAATGATTAAAGTTGCACGATAAAAAGCTGCATGAGTGAGACCTTTTGATATATATTCGTTATATCATTAATGAAACCTTAATAACATTGTTCTGAGTCAAAGAAAGGGAAATTATCGCGGTTATCGCCGTTCGTTGCATCTACTCGGCAATAAATCCACAGTCTATCTCCAACAAAGCGTCTGCACTCGAAGAGAAGAAAAATTCGTTCATTCATCGTCGTTACACTACATAACTAGGTGGTACGTGGAAAATTCTATTACGAATATCAGCATTAGTTTTAAGAAATATTTCCTCATAATTTCACTAAAAAACCTCTGCAATTATCTACATCGCATACTATGAACCAAATGATTGTGACGCAAAAATACTGGTAAGAAAGTGATTTATGATTCGTTAACAGAGAGAAATGCAATTCGAATGTATAATACAATTATTCATTGTAAATAAGATATTTTATAATAAAAGATTATTAAATTGACGTGACGTTTATTACAGTAGTGTTCTGATCCAAGCTCCAGCTTTTCAAAGAATTAACATCATTTTTCACACATTCGTTTAAATTTAATCTTTTCCATAAAATAGCACTCTATACACACAAAACCGTGCAAAATACAAAAGGCATTGTAATCGCATGAAAATGTGACTCGCGTCCGTTATGGCAGACAGTTCTTATCAAAATAAATAGAGGACTCAACTCATGGAGGTCGCCGAAAACGACGGCAATTTGCATCCGCGTATCATAACGGCCTCTTATCGGTCTCGCCGGCAACGATGTAGATGTAGTGCAACCGAATGCAGTCTATCGACGATTGTCCTTTCTGTTTTCGGTGTTCAATTGTGTCAAGGTGCTCAAGAAGGCTCTCCGCTATCGGACTGACCTTCATGTTACCGTGGAATGTTAATTCATTCATGTCATGTATCGCCTCGAGAGGAATAACCTTACGGACCGTCATCAACCCTCGGAAAGTCTCCCCAACGCGAAACGCGACTATAAAAATAGTGCAACTACTCGCAAGTTGCACCGCACGCAAGTACAACAAATTGCATAATGAACGCTCGTTATGCCTTCATCTCGTGAAATGTTGCAAAATTTTTATGAAAGTTTCGCACGAAACTTCAAAGATTTGAAATATGCAATCGATAGCTTGGAAAGAGCAATGCGATTGCAATTTTATTGCGGTCAAAAGAAGTCGCTTTTCAACCAAATTTTTATGCCTATAGATGGATAAGATTCTACTATTCATTAGAAACGTATTTTAAATATACGATAATTTTATTTACCATCGATTTAGATTGTTCCGTAGATGTCTGTGACTCATCTTGTATTCCTCTCTGCATCTTGATCATTTTCTTTCGCAAAACTGAGACGAATGTCGAATACTAATCGACTATTCCTCATCCAAAAACTTGCGTGTATCGTAGAAGAATTTACAGGCCAATGACGTATTCCGCATCAATCGTAGTACCATCGATGATCATTGAGTTCCATACAGGCCACCCAGTATATTTGCAATCCGAACATCGAAAAACATTATTTACGTGTCAATGCAATTGAGTAATAAGATTTATTCTTAAAAATGAGATCTACTTCTGCGTCTTATTGCACGCGAATTTGCGATACGGACCGAAGTGTCATATGGCTCATGACGTTCCGTCATACGGATGGTGACCCCACACGAACAAACACACAACACAATACAATTCAGTAAGTCATATTGTTTTCGCACATATTTTTCGCTCGTGATTCCATTTTAAAGAATTCCTTTAAATCTGCCTGCTTCGTGTGTTTATCGTTCTTCGGATCTCCCGCGCCGGCAACTGATGCCGATACCAACATTGGTAGCAACACGGAATTTAAATCGAACGTGTCGCTACCGTGAATTCGAAAATGCCGAACTCCCATCCCTTACCGGTACCGAGGAACTTGACGTGGTCTCTCGAAAACGATCTCGTTGTAAAAGTGCCACGAGTTTCTTCAGTGCGGGTCCTTCCGAATTCCAAATTTAACGGGTTTGGATGTTCAATTTAAGCAGAACGCAAACGATTATGGTTACGAAGATTCCTTTTCCTTTTTTTTTCGCTCGTGTGATGAATCGCTCTCGCAATCGATCCGATCACATGCAATCCGTGAACCGCAACATCGATACTCGCACTGGCGAGACTGGCTCTCTTTTCGGAGCGACGAAGTCGCGAAGGTGCCGCGAGAAGAACATATGCGCGAAAACAGGGACAGGAAAAGGAGCCGGCACGACCGGCCGGCTCTTACACACACTGACTTCTGACTGGTCGAGCTAGTAGGTGACTCCGGGAACCCCTACCATATCGCATAGCAACCGCTCGTAAGGCGACTGATAACTGCCTTGCACTTCGTCAAGCATCGACAGATCTCGCCGAACACGACGTGTAATATGTATGTGTACGTACACGAATGCTCCGCAAAAAAAATTGAAGCAGACAAGAGACCGAAGAATAACGCAGAGGGGTGGAGGCAAAGAAACTTTGATCAATCTATCGGACTGAAATAATGCATGAAACGTACTAGACACACGAGGAGAACTGGACTTTGTGTCTTATCGTTCAAAAATACAATCCAAAGCTTAGATCGAGAAATAAAACATTTTCTATCTCGATGAAAAATTTCTATGTGTATTAAAGTTACAGAAATAAAGTATCAAAACAATTATCAAGCATACAAGAGTTTCTCACAGCATAGAAATTAGATAGAAAATTTGATTCTCTTTTTATTTTGGAAATCACAGAAATCCGACTTGACTACATCAAATTTTTTTCATCTTAATCTAATTCTTAATCTTAGTCTTAATCTTAGTCTAATTATGTCAATCTTTCTATCATTTAGATGTTAAAAAGAAGTTTCTAAAACGATATTTTTTTTTAATAATATTCTTCCAATATCTTTGATCAAATCTTTTCCTTCTTTTAGATAATTTTTAGAAAGAATTTAAATTATCTTTCGATAATATTCAAATTATCGAAAGCATCCTTTGGCTTGAGTTTTTAGAAAATTCATTAGGAAGGGTTAAGCAAATTGACACTTAGTCGTGAATTTATGTCATAATCGCACCTTCGGAGATGCATCTTCGGAGATGCAATTTCGAAAGAGTCGACGATCCGAAATAAATTTATGGTGCTTCTAGATAGAGAATCTGCGTATTCAAATTGCTAACATGAATGATCGAGAAATGAGCGCATCCGCTTTCGTTGCGTCCATGCCTGAAATCGCGCACACACCCAAGCGGTGCACAGGTCGTAAATCGAAGCGATACGGCTCCGATTTTCAGTCGCTTCGCGAGGCTGCGCGTATCGTACTGCCAGTAATAACTATTTTCGTATACACGTTGTGCACGCGGAAAACAAAACAAGATAACACGTATGTTACGTATCCGGCACGATAAAACGTTGCAAGAAAATGCTTACGCCAACATCTTTCGATATTACTCGTGACAAAAGAGATTGTAAATTTACGATCAGAAGAAAAGGAAAGGAGAAAAAGAAAAGACGCGACGTATGTATAACTAAATTATGTGGCAGCTTTATTTCCTATCGCGGCATCGACCTCCTCATATTGATCTTATCGCTATGATTTTATCGATTTCTATCTCGACAGAACAAAACGCCTCTTTGCCAGCACTTCCGGATATACCTACCCGACCTATTTTTTAAGAAATATTCGAAGAACATTATTTAATAAAAATAAATGCTAAAAACTTATTTCTGGTTTACGTTTCTACGAAGAAAACGCGTCCCTCCGCGGGCGTTCTCCAAGTTCTCCAACGAGCACGAGTATTTGTTTTTTCAACAGACACGAAATTCCACTCGGAAATGAAATACAACGGATTATACGCGCGATATCCCCTTTCATCTCTCTTATTCTCTCTCTCTCTCTCTCTAATCCGGCATATTGAGCTGCGTAATAATATAATCGCAGATTCGAAATCGCGCGTGTTAATAACGAGGAAACGACGTCGTTATTACCGGCGTGCCGCCGCGCCGCGCCGGAAGGATGAAAATGCGGTTGGCCGATTGGCCATTGCACTCGACGATGTACCGCGAGACAGAATCGACCCTCCACCTTCGTCCCTTCTCTCCCCACCGTCTGTCTCGTTTTGCTTTTTTTTTTCTTCTTAGCGACTGTGTAACCACTCCCTGCCCGGTTCGGTCGGACGTTCGCCGTCTGCAAGAACGCGCCGATCTACCGTGCGTGAATCGTCACGCACGATCGACGCAATCGGCACGACACGTTTGTTCCTTCTTCTTGCGGCGGTTGTTTGAGCTCCCAGCGGTTTATAAAATCAACACGTGATAATGAGAAACGTTTAGGATCCAATCAAATCTTTCTTTGAAGAACCCATTCTAATTGTAATTATTATTAAGAAGAAATATTTAGACGAAAGGTTATATATGTATATTGAAAAAGAAAGAGAGGATTGCTCTTTATCTCAATGGAAGATCGAGAAACGTTGGAAAGTATGTGATTTTTATGTCAAATATTTCTATACATATATGACGTACAATTTAGAATTTATTTAAGTTTGTCAGATGACTCATCTTATATAACACGAGTAGTTCGACATTATAAGTAGCGAGAAATATTTGACTTACGTAAAAGTATTTGACATCTTATAAAAAAAGACTCTTTAACTTACATCAACATAAAGATATGTCCCAGAAACATCAATTATTACTAATACTCTAAAAAAAAAGTAATACTCGTACCTATATAATACATATACAATACATATACATATACAATATATAATACAATTTTTAAAAATTCTGAAGAAAATTAAAAAATATAAATTTTACGTATAATACATAGAAATGATAACGTTTTAAAGTAGTAACAATAAAACAATAAACAAATCAAAACGACTTTATAAAAATAACATTTTTTCTTTTTTAACTTTAATCGAGACAAAAGTAGATAGTATAAGCAGTATATACAATCTAAAAATTTATGTAAAAAAAATATTAATTATCAAAATTGCATATTCTATAATATTTTATGTTTATTAACGTGTATGAAACTACGATAAGTGTACGTGGAAACGCCTGTTAAATCTATATTCAATTTAAGCTGATCGTAAATCATAATTTTCTTTTCTAGATATTAAAATTAAAATCGTGTGCGATCATATAATAGAAATTGTATTTTTTAACCTTCTCTGCATTAATGATCCATGTATGTAATTAACCTTTCAATAATCGATGATACCATAAGAAGTATTTTATGAGAATCTGTAAATGCCATCTGTTTGGTGCTACCAATAACAATTATTTTTATTTATAAATTAAAAGATTTTAGTAAATTAATTATCAGAGATAGAAATATACTGTCATTCTTGAAATAGAATGAAAAATTAGAAAATCTTTGCGAGACAAACTTCGTAAAATACTGAGTGAATTTGTGGAGAGGAGAACGACCGCTTGACGATGACCTTTTTAAGTACTGTCGTGGGAGAAAAGCGGCTTTCATTATACGGATCACGCGGGAAGACCGATAACGCAGGCGCGACACGTTTAAGGAAAATCCATCCGGCACATTGGATCGAAGGTCGTGCTCCTCAAGGTGACCTTCACTAACTTAGTCGCCCAATCCAATGGCACAGAAGCAAAATTCAGCATTTTCTAATCTCTCTCGTTTTCATTTAAATTTGCACCATGCGAGAGATCCATCAACTTTATCATAAATCCTAGAAAATAAGGAATGCAATTCTATACAGTCTTCTATTCAAGATCACGGTCAATACGATGGAAATAGCAGACTGCGACCTTTATCGGCTGGGAGATCTCATCGCGCGATTTACAGTCTGGCGGGCGTCTGTATCGCGCGATTAATCGGTCGATCTCGCGCGATCACGGCCGGATCGTGATGTTCAGCCGTGGCCGCGATTCGCGCCTACTCGAGTAACTATAGAAATAACGAATAACACAACGTGAAATGTGAACAACACATACAGGTGAACAAAAAGAAAAAGAGAAGAAAGAGGAGGAAGATAAAAGGTCAAAGGCGAACCTACTTCAACGACTTGGACGTGAAGATCAAAGAAACTCGTTCTTTTTTTTTGCATGCCAATGGGATGGGAAAACGAAGCATTCTTGTGACAATCTTAAACACTCGTTCGCGTCCGCCCACAACAAATAATATTAAATTTTATCGATGTAATTATAGTTGTATTTAAATATTTTCATTATAAAGATAATTTTATTTATTAAGGAGGGAATTTAAAAATTCAATTAAAGTTTACATTACGAAAGCTCAGCCTATCTTGCAGAATAAATTTTTTGCGACATCTAAACCTACCCATTCACAATTTCATTACGAACTCGGCACGAGTCCATATTTCTGTTCGCGCGAGATGGATCATCAACCACAAATCGCTTCAACCTGCCCGCAAAGCAGTATCGCGTTTATTTTCGTCCGATGGTAGAAGCTGGTGTGGGAGCAATTGCAGTCTTCTACAAGATATACGCGTTGAAGGTCTCATGGTAGCACTGTTAAATGTTTTTTTCGCGCTAAGAAAAAGAGTGAGAGAAAGGGGAAGAGGGAGAGAGAGAGAGAGAGAGAGAGAGAGAGAGAAACTCATCTCACTGGAAATGAGATTCGCGATTGGTGAACGGTTTGTCGAACTGCCAGTGTACGATAACTTGTCTAATCGGTGAACTTTTTGTGTCGAGCCCTCATATATTCTTTCATTAATTAAAAAGACCACTTTCGCGTTTCTCCCTCTCGGCCTGACGCAATTTTCTTTTCATATGATCTCTATGTTATAATAATCATTAACGAATCCAAAGAGAAAGTTTAACTCTTTCTGTATGAAAATTTAATTAATCTTCGTATACTTTATTTTAAATATCCGTTGTATTTTCATCCTTATATATAAAAACAATTCAAATTTTCAAAATAATTTTCTGTCAATGTCATCCTATGATATTACCGATGGCAAAATCGGAGCATTGGCATTGCAAGTATCGCGACCATGTTAGATGAATAAAGTTGATATAATCAAGCAAATCATCAGAATGAGCACTTAAAGAGCAAACTCCCTACAGAGCGAGTCATATCGTTGTCGATCTACACAAACCTTATATACATTGTATTCATCCCCAACCAAGGGGTTAATAGCTGCAAACAAAAAGGGGAGATGAGGAAAGATGAAGTATGCTTTTACTCATTTAACTCTCTAAATAAAATTATCAAAATTACTTTAAAAAAATTTGAAAATCTAAGAAACTTTAATTAAAATTAAAAAACTTTTTATAATCTATTTATTGAAGACCTAAAATTTACTTGAAAATTTGATAAAATTGAACAACAAAAGCTTCGTTAAGATTTAAATTAATATTATTATTTGAAAACAATCAATTAATCAAAATTAAACATGTTTACTGGAAATATTCTCGTGGAATCTTTTTCAATTCAAATTGCAGAAAATAAAATATTATTATATGATCTCTGTAATATTTTTCATTACATTTTTTCTCATATGTTTAAGTGCCATTCTTTTTTTTAAAGAAATCACATGCGCGTTGCGTCACTCACCGACTCTCCGGAAGACGTCCTCTCCCTCTTTTAATCCTTTCTTTTTAAAGAACGAAGCCGCACGAAGCGATATGCACTCGCGCTCGCTCGCACGTCCGCTCGGCGGAACACTTCCGCGCTTCCGGTCCTCAACTTTGCAAAGACGAGACCGGTTTTTTAGAGAGAAATCCGCACCGGACGAACAATAGTGACGATAACAACGATGTTGACAACGATGTCACGGAGCTCAATCGTAGATCCTCTACATGAACGTGCGGCGTCTCGTGTAAAAATGACGATGATGTTCTCTCCCGACGAAACGTCTGCCGGCGGTACAAGGGCGTCGAAGGTCGCAGCTGCGCGTCGCGGCACGCAGGTGCGTCTCTGTCTCTCTCTCTCTCCTGCTTGCTTCCTCACACATTCGGTAGCGCGCGCGATTTAGAAACTGCTCGGATGTGACACGCCGATGAAAAGGATGTATGTCATTTTATTATCATTGAGATGTGCGAGAAAATAAAGATTTATTGTTAAAAGACTGAAAGAGAGAGAGAAAGAGAGAGAGAGAAAGCAAAATAAAAGCGATTCGCTTTCTTTCTCTTTCTCTCTTTCTCCTCTCAATTAATCGCACGTTCTTACTGTAGTTAGGATGAAATAAATAGAGATTATAACTTTTCTTTACTTCAAAAAATTTTGGAATCATAATTTTTCAAAACTTTGTAAACAACCATTAAATTATTCAAGCTTCCAAAAAAGAAAGATGAAAAAAATTATTAGAAAGTGCAGAAAAACGATGTCATAATGCATAATGTATGCAGCAGTGTTTAATATTTTATTTTATTAATCTTCCACAAGTATCATATTATTTCTAATTAATAGTAAAGTATAAAAAATAATGCATCGGTATAAAATAGTACAATGAAAATTATTTCTTAATAAAAATTCATTTTTTGTTAATAAGATTACTCTCATACGTCTTATGATATCAATTATAGTTTCTCTATATTTAGAGATATTATACATAAAAAAAGACTATTTTAAATTTATACTAAAAGTTTGTTTGTGAATTTGAAATAATTATTTCTGTGGAATTTTTTCCTAATTAAAAATTATCGCGTATATTACAATATTTATGCAATATTTAGTACTTTATTATTTATGCACAAAATTTTGAAGAGATATATGCGTATTAAACAAACAGCGATATACACACACCAATTACGTTAATTAAACCTTTAAAATCAATTTGTGCGAGTTTGGAAATACACCGAACATGTAGCAACTGGACAACTGCGCCTTCGCGAGATAAAATAATAACAAATATGCCAACAAAATCAATCACTCAATCAGTAGGTCTGTTTTTTGTAGTTGAAATCATATGTAAAAATAAAATAAATATATATTTGACGTTTAATAATAATAAAAAAAAAAGTTTTAGTCCAGTACAATAATAAAGAACAGACCTATTATTTACTCATGCAGAAGACAGTTTGAATTGTTCCCCGACCATGAGAAGGAGATTCAACAGCATGTCGAAACATGGGATCATCTTGACACGTAAAAACGTAATGCTGCGTATCGTCAGTTTGCCAATTATCGCGGCATTGTCATCCCGCGGCGGGGTGTTCACCAATCGTCGTACGTTCCTGACAGAATCGCAAGATTCGCCACGAGAGGCGCAGCGTCGCGACGCTCGCCTTCCTCGTTCTCGTACGGTGCAGCTGCAGATTATGCCGCATTGCCGCAAACGCTCGTCATCGACGCGACCCAGGGGTCGTAGCGGCAGCGGCAGCGGCGGCGGAATACGAGACGGAATTGGAACGAAATGTTGACGCGAAACACGTCGGTGTCGTCGCAAAAGACGACGATGAGGACCACGAGGCCGGGTCGTAGATAAAATTAAAAGAAGAGAGAGAAAGAGAGAGAGGAGAAAAATAAGAAACGAGAAAGAAAAATTAAGAAAACGAAACGGAAATCCGCTCACCTTGATCTCCGTCAGGTACCTGACGAATGGCAACGCGATCATGAACATCCGTCGGCTGCCCGGTTTCATGTACCACTACAAACTCGCGGCGATCCTCCTGGTGTCCAGTCTGTTTCTCGTCGTCTACCTGCTTCTACATTGGGGCATAATGTGCACGAATCTCGAGGCTTGGCGTCACGTGTCTACCGTGGTGAGTTTCACTGAATGTTACTCCGATCCGGTACGGCCGGCGTACTACGTGCGCGCGACATCGCATCTTAAATTCGAACTATTCGAACGCGATACCGATTGCGCCGATTGCGCGAGGAGAGGATTGGCACGGGGTGAATACCGAATACGCGTCGAGGTAATGAAGGTGTGCGAGTGAGTCCTGCGCCGGCGAAAGGGGATGAAAGAGCCGCGAGTGGACGCACGCGTACTTTGCCGCAGCCTCCGGAAAACGGGAGTGACGGGGACAAGCGTACGTGTGCCCGCGCGATCACCCCTCAATCCGCGGCAAATTTGTACGTACAAATGTTACGATCGTCGCATGCGATCATCTCCAAAGCGACGTAGAATTACATTCGCGGAAATTTTCTCTACAGTTATATCGCTTCGAGTGAAAAGCGGAACAATCGCGTAGTCCCCGCGATAAACTTGGCACCGAGAGAATTCAAGTATAATCAATGTAATGGTCGGCCGGCAAACAAAAGTACAAGTTCAGTACAAAGATCGATTAATTCACGTTCGCAGAGGTCATTGATAAAATGGACTGCTATGATAAAAATTGTAAACCTTACATGATTCACTGATAAACTTATCGTACGGAAGAGAAGTCAAGTGTATAATACTTGGCCCGAAACTTGGAAAGTTCAGCTTGAAAATTGGCCAAGAGATAACTTATCTGGAAAAAATTTACTTACGATTACGAGTTTAGTATACATAATTTTGACTGAATAATTTATCGATAAACATTTAGAAACTTATTGACGAGAGCTTACCTATAAACTTGAATTTCTGCAGTGATAATCCGGCAAGGCTGCGTTCTAGTAACCCGAATATAGTACTCCAGATATCGATCCCTATAAAATATTCCTAAATTCGTCGAGATCGACCCACACTTGAATAACACATCTCTAAAATGTTTCGAGATGTTTAATAAAGTATTTCTTTTGATTGCATATTATATCGAATAATATCAACTAAAAATGATTACAATTTATTTGCGATTTTAATTATACATGCATAAATATGATTGATTTTTTATCGAATCGAAAAGATTAATTTACTGAAACTTATACTGACGATAAATTTATAAAAAAATACATAGATCACGTATATTAGAGTTTATTAAATTACATATAGAGAAAAATAAAATTATTACATTGGTTAAAAAAAAATTTCATCACATTAAATAATTTTTTTCTACAAAATATATCGAAAATTTTGCATCAAGATTTGCGTTAAAATTATCGTAATCAACTTTAGATTTCTTTATAATTTGTGAAATAAAGTTTCTGGGAATGTCTTTTAGAATAAGCAATTGTAGAGAAATTAAAAACTACAACGATAATCAGGCATATTGTCAATGAAGTCTTATATGTCTTAAATCCTACATGTCACTGGTCATTACATTCTAACAGTACTGTCGCTGTCTAGAATTAAGAGGAAAATCGCTTATGTAATACTTGACACACGCAAGACCGTTGTGGGACACAAGAGCGATAACATATAACATCTAATACTTTTCCGAGTTTTACTGTATACGTTCATTGAATTAAAAATTTTCCGAAAAGGTTCAAGTGTTATCAAACCATTCTAAAAATTTCGATAGTTTTCTAAAACAAATTTTTATTGTGCTTGTGAAATAAATACTGTAGAAAGAGAGAGAGAGAGAGAGAGAAAATGTACAGACTGTTATTTCACTTATTCGGCGTTAAAAAAAGGGGTCAGAGAACAAACAGTACTCATTAATATCTAATGAATATAACTCGAAAAATTGTATGTTTCCACATAAGTGGTCATTTTAAATTAAAGTTAATTAAACTAAAAGAGATAGATGGCAATATATATTTCAACTTAATTTTAAAAAATATATCTCTATTATAGTGAAAACTATCTTTATTGCAGAGAACAGAGAAGTAGTTGCAGTATTTCTTTTTAACACAAGCATATTGGCTTGATTGCTCTGCTATTATAAACGAATCGCTTATCCATTTGATGTTATTCTGTTGTATTTTTTTTTCTAGCAAAAGAGAAATGTCACGGCAGTATATACATATATATATATATATATATATATATATGAAAGCGTTCGTTTACTGATAAAACGTAATTTACAGTAATGAGAGATAAGTCATTCCGTCTTGACAGCGGTTTCGATAAGTGCCACCTCGGATGCGCAGAATGTGCAGGCACGCATGACACGCCTGTACGGGAGCCGCGAAGTCGCGCCGCGGTCCCCTCTCGAGACTGTTCCCCTCATCGTGGCCGATTGGGCCGACTAAAAATATCACACGAACGAGCCCGTGGAACGTTACGACGTTGTATGTACCACATTCACGCGTGCAATATATGCTTTACACACGAATATATGGGCGCCCACGCGCGCAAGAGAGAGCCATGCTCTTTCATCGCTCTCGATTCTCGGACTGACTCGGATAGTGTCTGGCCGAAAGAAATTGCAATGCGTGCACTGAAATAAATGCTAAAACGCGTTCGTTCAACTTCGTCATTAAATTAACATTTACTCGAAAGCAAGTAGCGCAAAAAATGCGCCAGTTTGTTCAGATAAAGACAAATAAATTACTTGCTCAGAGGCAGAGTAGTTTAATCATTTCTACTAATTCAGATAATTACCAACTTGACTTCAATATACTTCTTCTCACTCAAACTCTCTCTCTCTCTCTCTCTCTCTCTCTCTCTTCTCTTTGCGCTTTTTCTTATTTAATGTAATTTTAAAATTTAATAAACTAATATATAATATAATACAATAAATATAAAAAGAATTGCAATGAATTATGATTTATAATGTTCTAGCTTTAGCAGAATGATTTATGTATTAATAATTGTTTATTAATAATCATCATTATTGTTTAGCTACAATATAAAAAGTTTCATACACAAGTTATTACACAGCTCCATGTCATTGCGTATATTTTTGTTTTATTTTCACAGAATACATCTTTTTGGATTACAATGAGTTTGAAATTTTTTCACTTATCCGACTCTGTATTCTATTATATAATTTCTATTTCAGTGCAGTCAGCACCGAGATGGCACAGCGATGGGGATTCTCTGCGAACCATTGTGCACAGAAAAAGGGATAAATTCGCTAGCATGCGAGACGCTTCATGCGGGCAAGGAAGCTGTTTTCTCCGCGCATTGGGAAGCGACGCGGCTTGTATTCAAGGCTTCGAGGTATTCTTTCTTTCGTTCTCTTTCTACATTAGTTATGCGGGTCCAAAAGTTGCGCTTCTTTTAATTTTTATTTTTCGTATTATTTTCATATTTTGTCAATATTAAAAAATTTTAATTCTCTTGTATGAATCTTATTTATCTCGATTAGAACCAAAATATCCTCGGAGCAATTCGAGTCGCTCTATTGGGTAGATGCGACCGGTTCCCGACACTTCCCATCCGAGGAGGACTTTATCACCATGATCAAGGACTTGGTTATCAATAAACTCAACGTGACTCTTTCGCAGCATCAGCTGGAGAGACTCGCCCGGTTGCGCACTCATCGAGTCGAGACCGACGCCGTGAGACGTCGGCTGGAGATGGAAAATCTCTGGCCGCTGTTGCAAGAGAACGAATATCTAATGGCAATTTTGTACGAAGACAGGGATGTGTTTCCGCAGCCGATCGGCACGTGCGGCACGTTCTACGCGGTCGAGTACGTCCGACCAATCGAAACACCCACGACGGTACTAGCCCTGTCCGATTCGAAACCCGAGTGGGCCAAAAGGCTGAAGCTCGCCGTGATGATCCTCAATTTGCTCGAGGAGCTGGAGACGAGCTTTCCCGAGCCACTTCATCTCTGCGACGTGAAAATCAATCATTTCGGTTTACCCCTAGGCGGGCAGAAACTGAAATTCTTGGACTTGGACGCAGTCTTCCCCAAGACCGTCGTCGATCGCATTATCAGTGACGGTAAAAGCTGCGAGAAGCACGAGGACTGTGATTATTTTGACTGCCGGTCGGTGTGCTCGAAGAAAAAACGCTGCGAGTCTCCGGTCCTTAATAATAATTTACAGGTAATTGTTATATACATATTTTTAATTAGTATTTTTATAATATTTTTACCGATATAAAATGTATATTACAGCATCAAATATTTTTACAGGTTTATTTCCGATAAAATTGTACATTATTATTATTACTTTCATTGCATATTATTTCTCGTTTTCTCTTAAAGTAATTAATGATATTGATTAATAAGAAACTCTTTAAACAGGATAAGATTTTTGTTTATCATTACTAACGTTACCTCAATTTAATTATTGTACATTTTTATCACAAAAGTTATGTATGCTTACAGATTATTTGCGAGAAAATTTTTCTCGGCTGGACGCTCTCAGGGACGATAATTATTCCTGGATTGCTCATGTCGGAGCACACTACTAGCACATTGGCAGTGTTATTGCGGCAATGCGCTAATCCAAGCGGCGACATGACGCATTTACCACGTGCGGCAGCGCCAGACAGCTTACAGAAACGACTTTACAATATGCTAAGCGAAATGGAACAAGAATACTCGATATTTACGTGAAAAACTTTAACATAAAGAAAATAATTTATTTGAAATCACAAAATCAAGTGTTTCCCTTCCAATGATAATGATAAAAACACTATATAAATTTACGATTGAACATGTAAAAATACTTCTCTTTATTAGAAATCATCGAGATCGTAAATGACACCATTTATTTAAAATTAAAAATCAGCACGTACAATTTTTTTATTACATATTGTATTGTACGTATAGTATTGTACGAACAGTCGTAACAAATGTACACACTTTTGTTTTACATCACGTATAGTATAACAAAAAATCTAATAGAAGCTAATAATGCCAATAAAAATATATTGTACATATATATACACATATATAATTTATAATATTATAAATTTTATTATTTATAATTAAATATTTATAGTAAAAAATTATACAAGTATTTACGTTAGTATAACAAATATCAGATTTATTAGATCGACAATTGATAGAGAAAGTAAGTTGTAGTAATTTGATAATAAAAACTCGAAAATATCCATACAGCACACATTATCTAAGGGACGTCCTGTACGTCCTTGCTGTCCCTCGGATAAAGTGTGCTGTATATATGGGAAGCCTATCAGATAGATAGCGATTGAAGAAATTAACTTACGAATACGCTTAATTAGCAAATAAAAGAATAACACCAGTTCCTATATATAGTTTTCTTGCATATAGACAAATAAAATAATGCATTATAACATATTAACAAAGAATGTATTATAACATTATTATTTTTAACATATGTTTTAATAGATTAATTAATTTTAGCAGAATTTTATCATATGTATATATATTTATGAATGTTGTTATTATTTATTTCTCTTTTCTTACTTTAAACTCATGCAAGATGGTCAGTATTTCGATGTCAGAAATGCCTTAAAATATAGAAAGTTGAATCAATTGTGCAGAGTATACTTGAGACTTGTATATTGCGCGCGCGTGTATATGAATGTGTGTGTATGTACATACGTATGTATGTATAAATTGTATGTGTGGCAAATGAAGAAGTATTACTTATCATAAAATGTAGGCAACAAATAAAATTTTTAAAATTGTAGCAATATATTTTGAGCGATATTTGGAGTTTTTATTTGTACCATTACTTAATTATCTATTTAATTGTCCTGATAATTAGTTTATCAATTTATAAGAATTTAATTATCGCAGTTCAAATTCCATTAAACCCAAGATTTTAGAAATTCTGTATGTAATCTGACATTTTTTAAACTGATTTATTGTCTTTTGTTTATATTTTGTCTATTTCTAAAAATTTAATTTTAAACTCATTTGTCAGTTACAATGGTTGAGAAATTTTTATGTTAATAATTATTATTAATACAACATATATATACATATGTACATATAACACTTATAACAGCTAGAGAGAAGCTCTGCTTGTAATATAACAGCTATAGAGGAGCTAGAGTATATAAATTTTAAATTACTTAGCAGTCAGTAAAATATACTTTGACTTTATCGACTGTAGAAAATTCTCTATCATACATACGGATGCATTTATTTATAGGCAAATGTATTATTTGATATTTCTTGTTCATCGAATATTGAACAAAGATAAAATAATACATCTGCAGCAATGACTGGATAAACAAAATGTACCCTCTTTATCGACAAGGAAAAATATATCTCATATAGCGATTTTGACTGGTTTGTAACTTTATACAGAGCCGGTGCAAATACTGCAAATGTGTATAGTGCCAGATAATGTGCAATGTTTAGTATGTACACTTGTTTTAGAAAGAGAGCGCAACTATGAAAAGTTCACTTCTTTCTCTATAACTAGTAGTGGAATATTCGACGTAGCATACCAGCAGAAAGGATCCGAGAGCGGACATGCCGGCCTTTTGGCTGTAACGCTAAATCGTTCTTTAATCTCATTTCAAAAT